>NW_009941720.1:0-59330 GCF_000696875.1 Nestor notabilis | reverse complement strand
CGCCGGCAATCCGCCTCCCGCGTCCAGCCAGCGCTGTGCAGATCCGGGGAGCGGATCGAAATGCATCAAGGACAGTCAGCTCTTCCTCCTCATTCTCTTCCCTCTGCGCTTCGCCGTGGGCAGAAGCAGCCTGGAAATGGCTTTTGGCTGTCGGGTTTAACGGTCCGTGTCGTCTGTGTCCCCGTCACCACCCGGTGCGCGGTGCCGAAACTTGTCCGGGCGCCGGTGTGCCCGGCACAGCAGCCTGAGGGCCGAGACTCGGTCTCCGGCCGTCCCTGAATGTCAAAGGGCCGGCTTTTTTTTTGGCCGGCGGGAGGAGAAGGAGTAATCTCGTGTGTGCCCTGAAGTGCTTGGGCTGCGGAGGTGGTTAATCTGCAGCAGGTAGACCTTTGGCTCGCGTTTAAGAGGCGACGATTACGTGGGGAATTAGTGGCCTGCCTGTAACTCACGCAACTTTTAGGGTGATCTTAAAAGATCAGCCTTTCTCGCAAAATTGAAGCTTCTCCTGTAGCTTAGTAGTTCATTTGGCAGTGAATGTTAGCAGGTGCTGAAGTTCATAAGAAAAATAATTACAAACTGATACTGCAGAACAAAGGTACTGGTGACATTTCTTAAATGTATTTTCAGTCTAAGGATGCTTTTATAAGCCTAGTGGTTTTGTGAGATCAATGAAAGTATTTGAGGAGTATGAAGGGCAGATGTGAGCCTGAGTCATCAATCCTGTCCCTTCCAGTAGGTGTCATTGCGGACGGATTTTAAATTCTTACTCGTTTTGCTCTTCCTGTTGGGGTAAGAACTAGCAGTAAACAATTGGGTAGGCAATTTTCAGCACAGAATTTGTTTCTATGATGCTTAGTGTTACAAGACGTATCTTAGAAGGTATGTGTTACTCGTATGAGTAACAGGTATTACCTGTGGAGAGCAGAATAGATGCTATGTCTCTCATTTAAGCTCTTAGACACACTAGAAAACTTAGTCATAATGTCCACTTCTTTCTTTATTTAAATCTTCTTAAAAAATTAAGTAGTTCTGGAGTATGGCTATGAATGTCTCTTAGAAGGGTATCCTGTCTATGGTACCTTTTGCCTTCGTGCTAAAAATGTGATGAAAAATGTGGGCAGACGATGTACCATTGTAGATTGATGTACTAGGGCTGTTTAATCAGAAGTTTGAATCACTGTTATTTACATCATTTAATGCTTTAAAATTGTCAGTTTAATCCAGGAAAAGTGTTTCTTAAGAAGTGCTTGCCATGTCTAATGTCAGGTGTTGTGGGAAGTCCAAATCCGCAACTTCCCATTGTGTTAAGGAAGCACAACTAATGTAAGGTCCAAAGTTGCCATAGCGTAAATACGCGTTTAATGCCATATATACATGAGTGCTTCTGAATTACACCCTTCATTTAAGTAGGACTTGTTATGGCACAAGAATAACATGATTTGAGCTACAACTGGGGAAGTTGTTTATGTTTTCCTGTGGTAACAGTTTTTTACTCACTGTCTTCTCAGTTTTGTTACAATGTGCTACATTTGGCCAAAATGTGACAGAACTCATTATTCAGAATAGTACTAAACCAAACAATGTGTCAAAAGTCAGCAAACCAGAGAGAAAGAATATAATGACTTTAATTTGCATGAACATGTACTTTGATTTGTATGGTACCGTGGCCCAGCATACGGGAGTTTCTCCTGTTTTGAATATAGTTCTAAGTATGTTAAAGCTTTAGAGATTTATTAAGTTAGAATTTTGCATGCTGCTTACGTGCGAAAGCTATGCAGAAATGTTAGTATGCTTGAAGAAGAGTGCTTGATTTAAAAGCAGCATGGCTGTTTCTAATAGTAAGATTAGACTTGCAGTGGTCAGTGTTTTACTAGCTGCTTTTTCTAAAAGCAACATGGTACCATTTAAATATCATCATCCCATACTTTTCCTGACTAAACTTGGGTACCTAGGCATGTTAGTTCTCAATATTTAAAGCAGTCATAGTAGGAAGGTGAAGTAATAGGAGAATGGATTTTTAAAATAGAGTGCAGGTGCGAAAGTGGGATTATATAATACAGTAATCGGTGTTACTAAATTTTCTCTCTGAAGATAGCAAACTCAGCTGCTGTACTGCAAAAAAAAAACCCCAAAATCATATGTTTTGTGTTTTAATAGGCTTGGCAAGTACTGTCCGAATGCTGAGGCATTTGTGATGTTCTAGGGAGGATTGAGAGTCTTTTTACAAGTATGGGATCTCATTCGTGAAAGCAGGTCTTGTGTCTGAATATCTGACATATTTAAAGAATTGAACTTCCGTGAGCACAGCTCCATAGCTACAAAGACTAAGCAGCATATATTGCATGCTATATGGTGATATTATTAGTACTCTTCATTATGAGAACTTTTATATCATTAGCATGCTTTGGATGACATTCTAATTTTAAGTATCAATCAGGAAGAAATGAATTACAATTCTTAAGTCAGAGACCAGTTCTTTATCTATAATAATATAAACCAATATTAGATTAATGGACAGCTAATTTTCATTTAGAAAATTTCTTTCTACAACTAGCAGTTAGTTTGTCTTCTGCTGTGAAGTTTTACCTCCTTTCGTTAAACAAAAATCTACAAACCTTCAGTAGGATTTCTTTATATGATTACATGTTTAGACATAATTTATTTCCAGTATAAATGGATAGTCTTAAATTTACTCACAGTTTCCACACACACCCCCCTTCCCGTTCCCCCACCCTCAGTTAACTGTGCATTGAAAACATGAGAGCTCGTTTTCAGTGTTTTGTCCCTCAGTTCTATCAAACCGGTTTTTGAAATAGAAGAGGGTAATTAGGATCACTTGGGGCCTCTTTTAGTAGTCTGGTGTTTGAATTGAACAATCTCAGTCATTCAGCTCCAATTTGTCTTTAAAAGGACTTCTGCTTTCTGGCGAGCTTTAGGTTTTTATATTTTGGTTTTTTGTTATCTCTCTTGAGAATTACTTTCCAGAAACTAACCCAGTATTCTGGAGGACAGAGAGTATTATGTCTTCAATCTTATCTCCCGTTTCTTGTGCATCCTCACATTTTTATTGTGGATGTCCTCCCGGGTGTGTGCTGACACTTGTGGAACATGTCACTTGGATGCAGAAGTGGTTTGGAGGTTTGCGTCTTTTGGGTGTGCTGATAACGGAGTTTAGGAGTAAATAAAGAGGAAAATCTTGTACCTGAAGCCTCAGGTCACTTGATTTGATAGTTCTATACATTGCCACCAGCATAACTTGGATGCTGACTCTTTTTCCAGGAGATAAGATCCCCTCTCCAGCCTGGGCTGTGTTTATATAGGAGAGAGTAATTTTGAATGAATATGTGAATTATTTCTGCAAAGTTACTGATACAAACTGTGTGTTTGGTAGGATTTAATAAATCACCAAATTAGCTTGTGAGGTGTAGACAGTTTACGGTAGAAGAGGAAGAAACAGTGTCTTGATGTGTTCTGGTTAGATCTTTCCTTTGCTCTCTATTCATAATGTTGGTATTTTAGAGCAACATGGGTTAATTAATGTAGGGTGTCCTTCCCCTATCTGAGAGACCTTAGGGGGATCATATTTAATCCTGATTTGTATAAAGATTTCAGAAGATGCTCCCTCAGAGTATTAGCTTGTCATATGGGAAACTGATGCTCGTGCTGAGGCTCCTTATTTGTCTGGGCTAGCTAAAATGTGTTTATGCACTTTCTCTGTTGGAAAGTGGGAAAATTGGAAACCCTGAACTCATCCACCTTTATAAATGGCTGTCTGCTGGCAAAAGCCTTTGATGTTACCAGGATTATTCTCTATGCTGACATGCTCCAAGAAGACTTTTAGGATAATTTTTCCCTTTAATGCATTTTTCCTTTTTTTTTCTTTTTTCTTTTTTTTTTTTTTCCCCTGGGGGAGGTGGGGGTGGGTTTGTTTGTTTGTTTGTTTGTTTTCCCTCTTATTTTTCCCCTTAATGCTATCCTTGTGGTTGTCTTTTGAGAGCTTCGGAGTACCGGAATTTTCACCTGTCATCGATGATGCTATTGAAAGGCAAAAGTACAACCTAAGATCAAACCAGTGCATGTTTTTGAGATCTTCAGTAGACTTGGCAAAAATGCATGTTTTGTTTTCCATGACATCTGTTCTTCAGTCTAAACTTCAGTACTCATTTGAAGTCTGTCCTTGTGCACCATTATCTCTATGCTGGCTCAAAACAACCATGCAGGTCAAGGAAAGAAGAGGAACTGTGTTCTTCTTGTCAAAGGGAGACAAATGAGGAAGAGCTGTTAACCCTCTTCTATTTTATTTATTTTTTTTTTTATATATCCATTATTTGAGTTGGCTGGCAAGTAATAGTATTGTTGTATATTCTTCCTACAACTTCATCACCAGGAAACCGTGACTGCTTGATTAACATGTTTGTGTTATGTTTAGGTATTGTTGTTAAAGGTAGTAGCTGGTGCATCTGCTAGGAAAAACACTTGAATTTCTGTTGATAATGCCATCTCTATCTGCTGTAGACCAATGATAGGCTGTGTCTAATAAGTTCATTTCCCCACTTGTCTAGAAATCTGTGTTTTTTCTTGTCTCTAATTTTGGGGAAAGAAATCATGCATCATCTACCCTAGGACTCGTGCAGAGTTCTGGTTTTAGGGCAGATAAAACTTTAAAAATTATTCAGAAAACGTTAAAATTCTTTACTATTCCAAGTTCTAGTACCAGAAACTAACAGATCCCCTGCTACAAAGTCAGAGGAGAAAGAATTCTACCTTCAGATTGGTTAAAAATATCTGCTACTTTTTCTCTTTGTGCCCCTCTGTATCCAAGACTGTAGAAAGGTAAATTGCGCGCTTGCAGAAAGCAGAAGCATATGCAAGACAGGTAGAAAGAATGACAAAGCATTTCTCTGTGTTCTTTCAGAGACAGGGTTTGGCTGTTTTCAGCAGAATAGTTTACTTGTCTAAATCACAGCTTTTGTCAAGACAGCTTTTCTTATCTTTTTGCTGCGAACTCTGTAGGAATCATCTTGAACTTTATTTCCCAAGGAACGAAAAGAAGCAGCCAGACCTCTGGTCAGTCAGAACTGTGGTCTTTCTGGGCATTTTATTTAAGACTGTCATCGTCTTATTTCAGAGTTTGGCTCAATCTACAAGAGATTGTCCTGCCTGAGATCTGTGATTTTTACTCATGTATTCCAAGGCAAAATAAGCCATTTCTTTTTAGTGTCAATATTTCTGAGGTTCTAGTGAAAATCAAAATTATAAAAATCATATCTTCTCCCAGGTGTTAGTGCTGTACACCAGCTCTGCTTGAAGGAAATTTTTCTCCCTCAACAGTAGTCTGACTGTCAGCATCTAAGAATTGCACTCGCTCACTCTGTCTGACTGCTGCTAGATAATGTTCTCCAACAGCAGGTCTGGGGTCCAGGCTTCCTGTGTGGCTGTCAGCTGTGGTTTGAAAACAGAAATTCTAGCAGTGCAGTGAATAGTCACATCCTAGTTTTGAATGATGTCTCTGGTCTTTTCGTCCTCTCTGTTTGTTAACCATGCATTGTTATGACTTTGTGTGACTAACTGTTGGACTTCTTCTGTAAAAATGCTGTGCATTTCTACTACCTCATAGTAGCATTCTGCCTCACTTTTCATTAGATCTGTGTCATAAAAAAACCTTATGAAAGAAGTAAATATCTTTTCTCACTAAAGAGCCAAACTCATTCACAAGAATGTAGAGGAGAATTATTTCCATCTTTTCTATTCCTCCAGTAGACTGACACACTAAGATCCATCCTAGTTCTGAAAAACCTCATCAAATAGCTCAAGTTCCTGAGGAAAGGCTGAGAGAGCTGGGGCCATTAGGCTAGAGAAGAGGAAGCTTAGAGGGGATCTTACCAATGTATATAAATACCTGAAGAGAAAGTATAAAGATGATGGAGCCAGACTCTTTTTCAGTGGTGCGGAGTGACAGATCAAGTGACTTTCCAACCAAAAACCGAATTTGGAGCCCCAGGCTGAAGAGTGGAGACTTCCAGAATTGGAAGTTCAGTTCCAAAGCTTCAGGATTCTGACCTCAAAAATTCAGTTATGATCTTCTTTCCACATGCAAATTGAAATAAAGTAATTTCATGTAAGTCTATAGTGAAGGAAAATATTTCTGAAATTATTTTTTCTTTAAGAAAATTAGACACTGAGAATAGATTGTGGGTTTTTTGTTACGCAGTGATTACTGTGAAACCTAATAGTGTTAATTGTTTTCTGCAAAGAGGAGCAGGCTTTGAATGTGTGCCAGTGTGTCCCTGCTCAAACATGAAATGTGGGGTTCATTCTCCATTCACACTTGGAAAACTTCAAAGGATGAAAGCAATGTAATGCTGAATTCATATGTGCACCATTCTGAGAGGTTTATTACAGCAACCCAAATCACTTGACAAGGTTAATTCACCAAGCTAACGTAGTTCTTTGAATAAGGCATTTTCCTTTCCTGAATCAGTATTTTGAGGGACTGGTTGTTTGGGTTTGTGAGTTTTGGGTTGGGTTTTTTTTTGTGTGTTTCTTTTTGTTTTCTTTTTGTTTGTTTGTTTTGCTTTGTTTGTTTGTGGGGGTTTTTGTGGTGGTTTGTTTGTTTTGTTTTGTTTTTTTGTTTGGTTTGGTTTTTTCTTTGTTGTTGTTGGTTTTTTTTCCCCCACGAAGTTCAGATTTGCAGCTTAAAAATTCAAGTCTCCTTAGCTTATACGTAGGCTTACATGGTGCCAAGACTGTTTTATATATACTAAGGATAAATCCATCTACTATCACTTTGTCATCTCCAGGTGATCTTTAAGGTCATAATCAGTTTATTTTCCTCCATTAAAGAACTCATGACATAATAGGACCTAAATTATGTCATAATTAATCTGATCAGTCCTCCTAAGAGCCTCTAGCTCAACTATGTTTTGGCTGTCTATGGCATTTCTTACAGCAGAATGGCATGGCATTCTATGCTATGGTTCATGAGGACAGAGGTCCAGTTAAGCTCTGTCCAGCTTTTTATGTTAAGTGATCTCAAATTGTCAAATGTGTAAAAGTTTGGAATGAAGATTTGTGTTTACATCTTGCATAGATTGGAGGGAGAGAGAATTATCTGCTTTTTTTCTCTGAGGAAAGCAAGGTTTTCTGGATAGTTCTAAAGCTGTTCTGGAACACATGTTGTACCAGGCTGGAAGATGTTCTTTGAAGGATTTATTGTCAAATCTTCATTACAAGATTTTTATTTTTTTTTTTTTTTTAAACTGGGAGCTTTGTGTGTCATCTTTTAAAAATATCTTTTGCTTGGATTCAGTTAGATAAAATGCAAATATTTTAGGATTACAGAATAAAATATTTCCTGGATTCAGTTTTGAAACGGGATTAGAACACACCTGTTGTTTAATATGCCTTCATACCATTGAAAACTTTATTCTTCCCAGTTAAAACTACATAAATAGAAATACCAAAAATATCCAACCAGAAACAAATGTCTACAACATACTAGAAGTTGATTAAAGTAGATCGACACAGCAAGGAGCTACAGGCTGATGTGCTTGCCTTCGTGCATCATGCTTTTCATAGCCAGCAGTCACATCACCTTCTGATCTGATTCTGTCAGCGCTAGGAGGTGGGGTCAGATCAGGTCAGTACTTAAATGAGAAAACATCTTGGTGCTGTAGGGAACGCTTCTTGTGATTTGGTAGTTGGCACTTTTCCTCAGACCTAATGCGGCAACACAAGACTCTAGGACAAACAGAGAAGAACAGGAAATATATCAAAAAGCTTAATAATGTATGATCATCAAAAAACTTATAGGATTTTTTGCAGAGATTTTGAGGTCTGTCCTAATTTTTTTACACTTTTCCAAGTTGCAGTCAAAGCAATTATGTTTCTGCTTACCTATGTTTTCCTCTGATATTTTAATTTGTTAGTCATCCTCTTGATGAGGTAGGAAAGTAGATTATGTTCCTGGCTGATTTTTTAACAGCATTATGAAGTTAAATTATTATTGTGTTTACAATGTACTATGATTGCTATAGGGAAGAGCTTAGCATGTTTGAATAAAATAATTCTTTTGAAGGGTTTGTCTGAAGTCAGATGTTTGGGTTTTTATTAATACAAAATAGAAAGTTTCAGGTAAGACATAAAATAGCTTCAGGTTTAAAAGTTAATTATTTAAGAGTTGAATTATCCCCCTTCTATATTGAAAAACATAGTGTACTAGATCTGTCTGATATATATAAAAAAAGAGTGTAGATTTTACTGTAATTATTTACACATGCACCATAGGCTTTTTAAAAAGCATACATTGCTTGAAACAAAGCCTGAAATAATTGTAAAACCTCCCCTGAACAAGAAGAATTATAAAAAGTTATATCTGGTTTTATGTCATCTACAATTAGACTTTAAAGCTTAAGCTGATAGTAACATAAAGTTAAAATGCGAGACAACTTAGTTTTACATTATATAATATCTCAAGGGTCTTCCTTCAAAATGTAGTTTACCTAGTTTTCAAAATATTATTGAATCACAGAGTTACATTTGTGATTTAGGACAGCACTTTTAGCATCTAGGATTTTAAAAGAAAAATAATTTATGACTCATAAATGGAAAAACTGTCTAATCTGGACTGATGAGAGCCAGTCATATGCTCAGTTTAAAATTTTGATTTCTTAAGATACCTTTAGAATTACAATGTTCTTATAGTGTTATCAAGGAAATTGGTTTATTCACCATATATTTATTTGACGTGGAATAACCTGTTGCTTTTGGTACTTTCATGTGTTAGACCAAGTTACTGAGCACTTGAAATAACCTAAAAAGAAAAATAAAGTTAAAATATTCCTTGAACTTATGTGGCCATCTTAATAATTCACTGGAGTGTTCAACCTAAATACTATTAACTGTTCTCTTGGAAAATATGTATAGTCAAGATTTTCTACACGGTGCCATTCTGATGTGAGTGCCATTTGGTGTAGTATGAATTTTCCCATGTGCATCAGTTAAGCACATTACAGAATGTTATAGGTACGTATAAATTACTTGCATTAGGGTGCAGATTGCTCTGATTACTCCAGTGGCTGTAAAAGACTTCAGTTTCTTCAAGGGATAACAGATGTCATTATTTGTATTGCTCCTGTAGCTATTATGATAGTAATAGACTTTGGAAGTGCAGGGCTCGATTTGCACAAAAAAGGTCAGAATCAGCCGAGATTGCCTTAACTCTTGATAGCAACAGATATGATTGAATTTTTAAGCCATGTTTATGTTACCTATCTGTTTATATTGCAAAAGACAGAAACCACAAAGATTTCCACTGCATGAACTGTGTGATAAGAAATCCCTGGAAAATTTTTGGTGTTGACCACCTTTACCTTGATTTCAAGTTTTTGTCTTTCTGCTTCAATTTCGGTGATGAGAATGGCAAAAATTATGTGCCAAGGAAGAGGACAAACTTTGATATACAGTAGTAGCTGATATCTGAGTTGAGCAGAATCACTTCTGGAGACATCTTCATCAGCCTGGGAACTTGAAGAAAATCTGTCCTTTGAAGTCCCCATCCTGACATACCTATTATTTTGTTGATAGGTGAGGAATTCCACTTCTACATTGCATTTAAAGCAAGATGTCTTAGTGTGACCTTTTCTGTTAGCAAAGCAGGGTTTGGGTTTGTTGTGTTTTGGTTTTTTTTGGGTTTTTTTTGTTATTTTACTTAGCTGCAAGAGGATATCCATATTATTAAATGTCTAGAGAAGTCTTACATCTCTTCTTCAGGATAATTTTCCTTGGCCTACTTGAAAAAGACTTCCCCTTAACTGGGAATCCTCGTTATTGCTGAAAGGCTTCCTGGTAGACTCCTTTTCTTTTGAATAGGATCTGTATGATGGTGCCTGTTGCTTATCCTTCTATGAAAACCGTGGGTATTCAGATATTACTTCAGAAGATACAGTTGACAACCCTTACAGCCGTTTCTCACAGTTTTCTAATTTCGCGCCACTGCTTGATCTTCCAAACTTTTTCAGGGGAGTTTTCCTTATAGTGCCTGTTGCTTTGGCCTGTGGACAGGATGGGTCAAGACCTGTATCTGTATGCCCAAATCAGTCTGATTCTTCTGCCTTAAGAACATGTATTACTTCCTCTCATTTATCAAAAAACCTGACCCACCAAATACTCTTATCAACAGTAATGTCCAACTTCTTATTGCTTAAATATTCATGGGGTCATCTTTGAAAAGTATTTTTAGGGTCTCCCTTTCTTGGAAGGATCTTGGTATTGTTTGTCTGTGGGTTAGCATTGTTTTGCATCAGAATGATATTCTTCTGCTAAAAAGCAGTGGATTCATACAGTGGGAGTAGTAACTCCTCTCGAGCTGTAAATTGAAATACCTTCTTTTCTGTGCTGAGGTACACCAGTTTGTTCACAGGAATTTTTTTTGCTTCATACCTTCCAAATATAAACAGAATTACTAGGTTTTAAGATAGATACGTAGAAATAAAAGAATCATAAACATATGCTTTAGTCTCAGAACCAGGAGCCCGTCTTCAGAAAATCTTCACCTACGTACATAAAAATAACAGTAACCCTTCAATTTTCTGAATTATAGGGTAATTAATTTTAATAATAAAGTTCCTGAAAATGTCAGCCTGTGATATAGATACATACAAACATTATACCTACATGCAATGGGGGAAAAAACCCGAAGCATACTTCAGGGTAGAAGTCACTGAAAAACATACATTTTAGTCATTCTCCATTTTATCGAGACAGCATGCATGTAGAATGTGTGGATTAATTCTGTGTTTTGGTTAGCTGACAACTGCATAAACCTTCTCCTGACTTTCAGAACTGTGTTAATCCTTGTTCCCTGCTTATAATCCCTCTACAAGAGCAAACAAGGTGAATGATGCTTTATCTTAGATCAAGAAAAGGCATCTGACAGCATCTGGAAATTGCCTGAAGATTCATTGTGGTGAATGTGACATTTTAAGCTCGACAGTGTTCCAGAGTACTTGGGGAAATAACAGGAAAAATTGAGGAACTGGTAAATGTTTGGTTTTGTGGTTTTAAGATTGAGGTTGCACTTCAGTAGCATTTATGTTTTTGGTTCCAGGTTGCACTTTCAGTTACTGCTTTATTAATTGTTGTTTCTTCTACCATAGAAATTAATACCATAAAAATGAATACCATAAAAATGAATAGCCTTTGGAACATTATTCAGTAATAAATGAATTTATAAATAGTTGTGAATTTAGCTTCTGCAGGCTACAGCGTATGAGTATACATTACATTAGCTCATAGAGAATAGTAACCTTAATCAGTATTCTTGAGATAAATATAATTTTAGAGAAGTGTTGTATTTGCTTGAAATTGTTGCTCATGAATGTTCGTTATCCATCTTCTCCTTTTTAGTGGTTTTTAGTGATTAATTTTGTGAGCCCACAGGTCCGACAGCTTTCACTGCCTACCAAATACACATTGACCTTGGAGTCCCTTTAGTATTCTTGCATTTTCCCATGCTTCTTTCCTGTTTTGTTTTTAGTTTTGTTTTTGTTGTGGTTTTTTTTTTGTTTTTTTTTTTTTTTTAATGGTTCTGGTACATGTGGAGTATTTGATTGTTTTAGCCTCAATCACCTTTTTGTAGTTTTTCTAAACAATGGTTCGGACATTGTCCCAACTTTAAGTGTTATCCTGGCTCATTTTGTCTTTCTGAACATGAAATCAGACACTGGGATGGTAAATTTGAGACAAATTGTTAGTTATTGGCTTTTCTTTTTCTGTAGAAAAATACCTCTAACACCTGCGGAACACCTGTAGGCCTCAGGAAGAGCTCAGGAAGAAATCTAAAGTATCTGCAGTCTCCAGTGTTGACAACATGAAGATTGTCTTAGTGCTCTCTTCAGCTCTAAACCTTCTTTGTTTGTAATGAAACTCAGCCTATTGAATCACAGAATATTGTGTTTATCTCATCTTATTTCACTAGCAGCTCTGCCACTGCCTTCTTCCCACCATTCCTTATTTTAAGCCAACTGCTAATTTTATCAGGGTGACCTTTCTGTATAAAAGAAAAACCTTTCAAAAGTTGTCACTAATTATTCCGTGACTCCAATCTTGAATATTCAGATGAGAAGTTTTCACATATTAGGTAAGTTTTTCATAATACATCCCATAGGAGAGAAGACTGAACTGCTGTTTAATATACTTGTTCAGAAATATGGAAGAAAATTGCACAATCTCTTGGTTATTTTTTTCTGTGTAATCTTAGAAGATCTAGTATAAGTAAAAAAAAAAATAGAAGGAAGATTAATCTAGTAGTTAAAAGCTCTTGTAAATCTCATATGCAGAAGCAGCAAACAGTAGTGACTGGATGAAAGATTGTTTGAAGGGTTTTACCATAATAGTAAAAGATTAAGAAACTAGAAAATTTTGTACCTCAAGCAAGTTTAGTTAAACTTGTGAGGTCCAAAGCATCCAAAACTACCTTTTTCTGGAAAAAAAAATTTCAAAATTTTCATGGCTAGAAGATTTGGAGTAAATGCTTCTTGGACCTTACATCATTTATTCTCTATGTTTCTAATTCAGCAAACAGTACAATGAGTTTTTGTGCACAGAAAAATGAGAGTGATTATAATGGTGACAAGAATTTTTGTCACTGTTTCCCTTTCTAGCCTTCATTTCATTGCAAACTTTACTTGAAATTAAATCTGTTCTAATTTTATAGCCATCCTTGTCTTGGTGTCCAGATAATTAAGTGGCTGCAGCATGATAATCTTTGCTTAAGCTAATTAGGTAGTTTTTTAGCTTGTAAACTGGTAAGAATGGAAAATCGGTATTTCCACTGAATTTTAGGCTGCCTCAGTTTTTTAAGCTATGATCATTTTGCAGATTTGTATACTATTCACCAATTGTATTCAGGAGTGAAGAACTAGTTTCTGACTTTGTGACTGACAGATACTAACCAAATCATTTCATAGTGCTTGCTGATTTGTTACGGGATCTCTTTTGGGTCTGTGATTTCATTACCTGTTTTTCATTACCAATCGAAGATTGTTTAGAGCAGAAGAGGCTGCCTGGGCATCGTGCTCACAGTTACCTTCCAGAGTATGCCCCAGTTCCACCTGCACAAGGTGACTTTCCCCTCCACCCTCACCAAGGTAGGACGTGGGTGAGGCTTTTGAAGCCTCCTTTGGGATAAGCAAAGTTTTTTGGGAAGTGACACTATTGGAGAAAGACTGGGAAGGGGCTGTACTCTGATAGAAAATCCCACGCGTATGTGTAGCTTGCACTCCTTATGCATATAGTGATGGGACAAGGGCTTTAAACTGAAAGAGGGGAGATTTAGATTAGACATTAGGAAGAAGTTCTTCACTGCGAAGGCTGTGAGACACCGAAACGGGTTGCTAAGAGAAGTTGTGGATGCCCCATCCCTGGAGGTGTTCAAGACCAGGTTGGACAGAGCCTTGAGCAACCTGGTCTAGTGTGAGATGTCCCTGTCCATGGTGGGGGGGGTTGAAACTATATGATCTTTAAGGTCTCTTCCAACCCAAACCATTCTAGAATTCTATGACCAAATGTAATGACCTGAAGGAGCTGAATAGCTAGAGTTAAGTTATTGACAGCTGATTGCAGTACCTGTGCTCTCTGCAGATTTTGCTTTTCTGTCTTTTTTTTTTTTTTGTCTTTTTTTTTTCTTTCTTTTTTTTTTTTTCCTTTCTTTTTTGGTGTGTGTGTGTGTATTACATTTGACAGTTTATATGTAATAATGGTTTAAAGAATAAGTCTTAAGACCTTGTATTGTCTCAAGAGGAAAGAAGGAAGTTGTATATTTATGTGGCATTCCATTCCTTGGTTGCCTTCGGGCTTTAATATGTCATGGTTTTGTACCATGAATTAATGCAATCAGAATTGCTTGTTTCATATGAATAGCTAGTCATAGATAATAGGACACTGTCTTAGCAAATTGACCTCCAAATCATTTTGGAGTATACGGTATTTCTGACTTTTCAGTGAGAAAAGTCTTTTGCTAGTAAAATGCAAGGAATGTTACTGCCTTCTTTTTCAAGGGGTGCGTTACAAAAGAAGCTTTCCTCAGAAGAAGTGACATAGTGAAAACTCGGTGATGAAAGTGTCAAGATTATGTAGAATTTGGAAAAAAAAACCCAGCACACATACCCCCCCATCCCCAGTCAAAACACAAGTTTTCCTGTTGGCACTGGCAAAAGCATTCATATTTGAAAAAAAGGGGGATATATTTATTTTTAATCTCTTTTCTAGAGATGGTAACTCTTTTACTAGAAAGCCTAAGCCAATCCATTCCTCTTCAGTGGAGGATATGACTATGCAAGGCAAATATGGCATCTGCATAAAGTGGCATACAGTTCCCAAAATATTCTTCCTCAGTTGTCATATTTGATGAGTTGGCAAATTTGTATCAGTATTACTGTATTCACTCTCCAACTCTTTCCTTCTCTTTGGAGTTCGTAAATGTTTCTTGTTAATATAAAATCAGTCACATCCGAGAGGGGAGAATATGGAATTGTGATGAGATAAACTGCAGCTTGGAATAATCAATGTACAGTTTTAGTCCACCCTCCCTGTCTCCAGTTCAGACACTCTTTGAAGCTGAATGTTTGTACAATTTGAGAATCTTCAGAAAGTTATATTTGACATTATTAGTGCTATGACAGTAACTACATGGAAGACCCAGTAGTGATTCTCCATGTTGAGAACTGCTTTGTTTTGTCTATGGGAAGGAAGTGTGCTCTGACTTCATCAGTTTAAACTTTGATGAGAGATGTTTGCTGATTACAGCTTTTTCTATTTTAACAAATAGTATGACAGAAGTGGTTTGTAGTTTCTCCTGTCATTCTTTCTGGGGAAATACAGGTAAATGGCAGCAAATACGAAAATACACACAACTGTATAAAAATGGCTATAAACATGCAATGAAAATACTTCCTTTTATTTACTCATGGAATTGATTTCACACTTCAAAGTAACAATCAATAGGTATCTGAGATGCTGTTATTTTACTGCAGTGTTCTTTTGTGCGTTTTTACTGGTGCCCTAGTTTCATGAAGCTCAGGAGAAGTCACATGAATATATTCTTGGATTTTCATCCAATATTGTTGCTAAGGAAACATCATCTTTAATACTGTATCCTTGTCTGCAGCTTGTCTGTATTAATCACTGCCTGTTAATGCTTAGCACAAACCAAGTAAGGATGAAAAAAATCTTAATTTCTTTTATAATGTAGTTTATTATAGACTCTCCTCCTTCAGGATCCCCTGCCACTACAAACCTCACAAATTGAAGGGTCATATCCATGTCTCTGGTCTCATCCCAACAGACACAGTATGGACAGCTTTTGTACTTTTTTCATAGGCTGCTATTAGTATTGAATATCATTAATCTAACATAGGTATGGTACAGTACATGGATTTGTCAAAATGGTGGGAATGCTTACATGCTGCCTTAAAAGGGAGAAAAAACTTTTTCTGTATGAGGTATAAAAGAGGAGCTTGAATGCACTAAATTGAGAAACATAGTCATTTTCAGTATACTGTTAAAACTATAATACTGTATTTCAGCTTGCTTTGAATATCTAGCTAGGGAACGGCCTGTCAGTCAGAGGTATCTGTGGAAATCTTGGTTCTCTACAGGTCCAGACACTTGGTTTTGTTGCAATAGTGACAGGCAGATTTTCTGAATTTTCTATTTCTGACCTCTTCTAAGAAGTACCAGATTTTATAGTAAATTTAAAAATTAATTTGATTTAGCAGTTTTTTACCCAAATTCCTGCTTGCTTTGTTTCATGGTCACTTTTGCCTTTTGGACATCTTCCTTCGTATCTGCCTCTTTAGAGAGATTATGTTAGATCTAACATTAGTTCTTGAAAAGCCCAGGTCAGAAAGGCCAGAGGCAAGCAAGAAGCCCTGAAGAACACGTCTCATTAGGAATATTTGTTTCCTTTTTTGGACAAGAAGTGTTACCTCATTCATCAGCTTAGTCATCCTTCAAGGAAGAGGAAAGAAATGAAGCCCAAGTTTACTGTCTAGCTGCGTGGGCTAGATGCAAGCACAGTTTCCGCAGTCTAATCTGGATAGGTCGTCCCAGCTTTCATCAGCAGGGCAGTAAACAGAACTCAAGTTCTCTTCAATGCAGAGCTTCTTGTTCCATTAAGAAGTCTCCTTCCACTCCCTATGGGAAAAAATGCAAGAAAATCCATGCGAGGGTGTCAGTGTACTCAAGTTCAAAGAGCCCACATCAACAGATTTGGAAGCTGTCTTAAGAGCTGAGCCACACTCATGCTTTTCTGCCTGTTGTCAGGGACTGACTGAATGGGTAGTAAGCAACTATTTCAAATACTATGTCAATAGTTGTACGCTATTAACACCTCTGTAGAGGTGTCTTGGACATCTTACCTGGGGTATCCAGAGGCAGCTCGCACTCATCATTTGATCCTGTTAACTGCATCATGCCCGTGAGTCAGTGTAGTCTCTGTATGGTAAATGTTTATGGTTATCCGTTTCTAGGCACCTATTCTAGTTACTTTTTTCCTTCCTGCGCCAAGAAGCCATTTATAATGCATTGCTCAGGACTGTTTCAATAGTGAAAGTTTCTGAATATGTGATGTGTTACCAATGCTTTTACTCTAGAGGTTAGACCAAGATACTGTATTTTTGTATTAATTGCTATGCCTGTAAGGATTGCTTAATCACTCATAGTCCAATGAAAGAACTACAAAGGGTCTCCATATTGCTTAAAACGTGAGTCTAATCATTGAGTTTTGATCAGAACTTAACATTGCAGACCTGGAATTCTGCATTGGTACCCCATGGCTTTAGTAATAGACAAGGCTTCAATATTAAAGAAAAGCATCATCTTATAATTCACAGTTCAGATGAAAGTCATTTGAGTATGTGTGGCATTTCCTTTTTTTAGTGTTGGTACTAGAATCGGCAGTCCCTAGGCTCTTTCCAGGCTTCCCGTTTCCATCTGTCCTCGTAGCCAGTGGGATAAAACACTTGCACTTTGTATTTGTACTTAAAGTACAATACTTGTACTTTAACCTATCCTTTACTCCTTGGTATGGAAGAAATGGTGAGGGAAGGTGTTCTCAAGTATTTCCATCAGCCACTGCCAATAGTTCTGCTGTTCAGTTACCCTGAAATCCCTGCATACTGGCTTTTTTAAAAGAAGCTTGCTCTTTTTAAGTATTTATTGTATATTAATTTTCTTCTAGTTTCGGTGACTATCTAGAAAGGTTGTTAGCAATTTACTATAGAGACTGAAGTGGAAAGGGAAGGACACTGGTAGTTCTACAGTGTTGTCTGTTGTGATTTGGGTCTTAATTTGTGGTGCATTATCCCATCTCAAGGCAGAAGTTGAACTCAGAGGAAACATTCTCTATGTTCACCTAATGTTCTTTGAGTGGAATTAGTTGGCACACTTGGGCTAAGGCAATGTTTTCCTGGCCATTGGTAGTGCGTTCCGTCTCTGATGCACTGTGTTTGTTTTGTTTTTTTCACTAAAAACATGCTAAGGTAATTTTTGGTTGCTGGAAAGTGTCTTGTAAGGTGTGGTGTGGAGGTGCTTTTGCATAAATCTGTGTCCTGCGTGGCGCCTGAGTGTTTTTTCAAAGCTGCAGTATGGGGTGGTTTTCACTTGCTTGGAACTGCACAATCTACTAATAGCAGAGCTCAGTACTGGATTGAAGAGATCATGTATCAGTCGTAAGACCGCTGTGTTTCTACTTTTTCTCTTAGTTGCTCTTTTTTTTTTTTTTTTCTCTCCATCATGTATTCTTTTCACTTCCTTTCTCTACTTAAATTTCTTTATTGTCCATGTGGTCATATCTCTCCCTTTCTGTGGTGTCATTGTGAAAATTAGATCATTTCAAATGCAGGATTTCCTCTCCTCTAGATGCTTTTCCTTTTTCCCCATGCATACACCACCTGCCTGTGTGTGCTCTGGGAGATGTGCAGGTATTGGTCAGGATAAGGTGGCAGAACTGCAGTGAAATGTGGTAAGTTTTGCTGCCAGCTCCTTTCTGCATTTTTTTCTTTTTAATTATAAAATTGCTCTGTCAAATAAAGAAGGAAGGGAAGAACCAGAGAAATAACGCTGTAGTTGGGGAAGCAAAGAGGTTATGTTGGTTGCTTGATCCTGGTGCTGAGGATAATGCAAAGTAGCAAAGAGGAGGGATTCCCATAAAAAGTTGAAAGGTCCAGAGGCTCTTTACCTTTTGTAGAAACTTTGAAGTTAAGGATTTCTCTCAGAGTTGTCCATGGGGAATTTGTCAAAAAGTATCAACCAGCTGAAATGCTACAGTACAACAGAAAAAAATATAAAAGTTTATCATGTAGTATGACTGTGAAACATTAAGTAACTTCTGACATGGTTTTCTCTTACTCTTTTTGTATATAGAAAAGGTATACATCTTTTTAGTTAGTTTTTTGGGGTTTTTTTTCCCCCCTGGTTATTTCCTGGTTAGCTTTCTCCTGGCCACTTCTGTTTATAGACTCCCCTTCTTTTCACCCTTGGAATTTCATTAACCAAAATCTCTGTTAAGGTGTAAGGTCATGTTACCATTGCAAAGTGCTCAACTTTTCTCCTTTCCAAGTGATCTTTATGTTGTTAGTGGTTCTGTCCACCAGTCTCTCAAGATCATTACCCTATTATTAGTTAGGGGAGGATATATTTAAGCCAGATTTAATAGCTAACTTCAGAAATTTTTATCTCCCTGACTTAATGTGGAACTTCTACATCATTTTGGACTGCTGTACCTAGTCTATGTAGAATGTTATGAAGTAGCTTGTTTGGGTTTTTATTAGAATATATTCTTTCTTAATTTTCTGTATTATAAAATCTGAATCTTCAGACCTCATGTGCTCCCTTGCTGCTTGCTTGCATAAGCAAAACAAAAAACTGTCTTGCTGACTAGCCTGCTTTCTAGCTTGGTCCCAGATTTGATGAAACAGTTGATGATCCACTGTCAACTTTAAAAGACTCTGAAATATGAACTGTAAGAAAGTACTCTGCAATATTAGAAATGTGAAAAGTTAATAATTAGTCAAAATCAATTATTCCCAATTGTTCGATATTAAAATTAAGACATTGAAGGTAATCTCATCTCACTTCAGTTTAGACATCTGAAGTCTAGCTGTAATACCTAGTCTAAGCTAGTCATGCTTTTGGCTTGCTGTATGATCAGCCAAGAGGTAGCTCCAGAAGGTTATTCAGTCCTCTCTTAAAAAGAATGTCAAATAGTAAGTAGAATGAAGTAGTTCTGAAGATACATATCTGTCTCCATTGATGGTAGATCTCTAGATAGCTAAATACCAGCTATTACAGCTATTGCGGAATTTGCGATACAATAGGACTTGTTCTTGTTAGTATCTGCTATCAGTGGAAAAATATTATAAAATCATTATTAATGAGAAATATTAATAAAAAGGTCTAGGCAAATGTAAAAGTTTGATTCAAAAATATTTTATATGTTTTTCTTTGGCAGCCTTGCTTTGCATCCTGAACGTGTGTTGGTGGCAACAGGTCAAGTTGGAAAAGAACCGTATATCTGCGTGTGGGACTCGTACACTGTGCAAACTGTATCTGTTCTGAAAGATGTTCACACACATGGTATAGCTTGCTTGGCTTTTGATTTAGATGGTCAGGTATGTAATTAATATTTCCCTTTTTTTTTTTTTTTTTTTTTTCCTCCAAACAAGTTGTTTATCTGTCAAATCTCATTAAGTAGCTTTTTGGTGTTTTAAGGATGTGTATTGACTCAGGTTTTGTCTTGCTTATTCTCAAGCTAAGGAAAAAAATGTTGGCATTACTAGTGGAGGTGGTAGGGAGATCCTTGTGGTTTGTGGGCCACAATTCAAGGTTATACTAAATGACTGGAGATAGCAGAGCTAGTGGTGCAGGGCTGTGTCTTGTGCACAAAGTGATGTTACTTATCTTGGACTCCTAATTTCTTCAGGCAGTATCCCCTTCTCTGTCATGCATTTTGTATGTGTTGGTGACTCTCCGTGTTTTGGTTGGTTGTTCAGAGTCACATATCCTGGATCTTAAGAGTCAAGAAAAACATGCAATATATAGATGAATCACAAGATAAACGTGGTTCCGATTACTGGTCTCTATATGATCACTATAACAAACGTTGGTCATCTTCAGTCACTGGGAGGGAATATGTGGACTGAAGTAACGACAAGCCCATTGCACTCTTCGTTTGTTCTATTACTTGTTCATTTTTTATGCTTCATGTTGGACTGTGCCACAAACATGAGCTCCTTCCCACTGCCAACTGGTCTGCCTAGCTCAGGAAGACATCATTTATTCTTTATTTATTGTCCTTTGTTAGTTGTCTTGGGGAATCTGATGATTCATTGGTGCACCTAAAACCAAGGTTACCCTTCAGTCTCCTTGGTGTTGGGAGAATTTCAGCTAGCTTTATGGTATGTTCTCATGTGAGTGTGCTGGGTTATTTTTTGCTCTTTTCTGAGCTGTACTCCTCTGTGGAAGTCTACTGGTTGGTAACAAGATTTTCTTATTCTTAGGAGAACCGAGAACATAATTTAATCTCCGTTTCTGAGAAGTCATTGAATTGCCTTATGTCTGGGAAGGCATCACCAAGTTGGGTTTTTTTTTTGTGATGGGTATGCAATAAGTGTAAAACTAGTTTGCGTTTACTCCTCTCATTCTGCAGTAGGACTGGAATTGAACTGCTTGGAAGCGTAACTGGAATTGAAACTCATGTTCCTTCTGAGAATATTTTCAAAGATTGAATAGAAAGGTTGGACTTTGCAGTTATCTGAAAAATTGAAATTGACATTAATAAATTGGGAGCATGGATGACAATTGTATTTGACTTGCTTCTTGTAATCTTGGAGCTTCTCAGACAGTAAAGAAATCATGTTATTGGGAATAGCTTTCTGTCTTTGGGAAAAAACTTGCTTAAGTTTGGGGTTTGCTTTTGCTTTTTTACAAACTCAATTTTATAATCTATGTAGAAATTGAAATGAAATTTGTCTTTAATGTGTGTAGGTATTAACTGCTGAACAGTGCAAAAACTTTGTCCTTAAAGATTTGCAAAGCTTTCATTTATCAAAATTAAGATGGCACAATTTGTGTTCATAAACTGAACAAAAAGACTTTCTTTAAAAACAAAACTCAAAATCACTGAGTTTCTTTTTATCAGCTCTTTAATACTGTTAGTCTTTCTGTTGAGAATTTCTATAGGAAAGCCAACATTTTGACTGGTTAACAGATAAAGTAAAAGTGGACTGTTTGTTAATATGGTCAATGCTCTGTGTCAAGAAATCTGGAAAGGAATAGTTACTCAGACATAGAATCAACCAGGTTGGAAAGAAGTTTAAATCATCAAGTCCAGCCTTTAGCCCAGGACTGCCAAGCCCACCACTAAACTATGCACTAAGGGCCTCATCTACATGGGTTTTGAACACTTCCAGGGATGGCAATACCACCACTTTGCTGGGAAGCCTGTTCCAATACCTGATCACCCTTTTGGTGAAGAAATTTTTTCCTAATATCCAATCGAAACCTTCCCTGGTGCAGCTGTTTTGAAGAATCAAGCAAAAGACTCTTAAAGCTTTTAAATGTTTTGTTAGTTTCCAAGAAGATAGAAGAAAGTATTTTTCTTTGTATCTCCTGAACTTGTGAAATAAATACTTAAATTCTGCAAGTTATATGTAATTAAAAGTAAAACCAGGTAGTTTCATTAACTTCAGTGAGATTCTTACTTTTTGCAAATCTCCTGACTGATGCTTGCCGTGTGTGCTATATATAATTATATATATCAAACATTATAAATCCAAAATATGTTATCTGATATCTTACTGCTTTATGATCGTGACATTGTAACTGAAGAGATGTGTCTATGGAAGCTTTGGCATAAGATGTTGTGTCTTTAGTTTTCTTCTATATCAAAATGTAGCTATTGCTACTAACTCAAATATGTTATGAATTTATTATAATTCAAAATGATTACTCTAGTTTTCATTAATATAGTGAATTTTTAAAATTATTTATTTATTTTGGACATTTTTAGCGCTTGGTCTCAGTTGGTTTGGATTCAAAAAACACAGTTTGTGTATGGGACTGGAGAAAAGGGAAATTATTGTCAATGGCTCCTGGTCATACAGACAGAGTAAGTATAACTAAAGAATTTGATGTCAGTGTAATTTTAGTTTGTTAAACCATGTCTGTGTATGCATACTAGAGCTATATCTGAACAAAAAAAATCTTATGTTTTAGGAGTTGAATTTGCATAATGCTTGGATATGTATTAAGATATGTGAAGATATTTAAGATATGTACATTTCTTTCTAAAATAAAATGTGTAACTCACCGTTTATTTGCGTGTGGTTTGTTGAGACTGTAAGCATGTAGGGGAAGTGCAAAATTATAGGCGCTTCCTAGACCCTAATCCCCATATGGGAAATCAAGATGCAAGTAATTGCTTAAATTTTTCTAGTCTGTAAATGAACCTTAATTTTGTTTTATCATGTGATGTAATTACTCTAGGAAAAAAACCAAACAGAGCTAATAAGATCTATACATTGCAGTTTCAGTATTGAATGAGATGATAAAATGCCATTCCAATAGTTCCATTTAAAGCATTTCAGACCGTTAATGGCTACAAGTTTTTACTATTTTAACTGTCCCATGCTAGAAAGGCGATCTCTGCTGACATCCCTGGGATTTTTTTATGCAGATATTTGATATTTCTTGGGATTTGTACCAGCCAAACAAGCTTGTCAGCTGTGGCGTGAAACACATCAAGGTAATGAAATAAATGTTAATTCATAAAGTATTTAAGTTGTAGTAGTTTATACTCTATAAAATATATAAAATAGAACCTAAAAGGAATATATAATTATAACATAAAAGGTCTTATGTAAGAATAGTAATACTTATTTAGGCACTGCAATCATAGATCACACCTGACTACACTACACATTTTCAAGATACAGATATAGTAGAAAACAGACCATCTCTGCTCAACAGAGTTCCTGCCCTGACAGAAGAAATGTGGAAGGAATGAAGTGGTTGTCAGTAGCATTGTATGTAATGATCATAATAGAACTTAAAATTTAGATTGTCTAAAATATGTTTGAAACCCCAAGTAGCACAAGACAGGATGTGCACGTTTAAGGCGAGTCCAGGTACTCAAGTTTCTGATTCTTGAACAATTAATGAATTGTTACAGTTCAGGGGTAGAATGAGTTGAAAAGACATTTCTTACAGTTTGAGAGAGTATGGGAATACAGTGGAAAGAAAAATAGAAATGCTTGTCCTTTCTTGTAATACTTCTTTCCCTGCTGTTATTTCTACCTTTGTCATTTTGAGCGCTCTACCCGTTACAGGATTCATAATTCAGACAGTTCATGTGTTTTTCAAGCAGTGTTCTATGAAACACTCTTCTTTGATCCGAGTACTGACTGCTGTGCAGAAACAGCTTAATTCTGTCAGCAGAATTACCAATGCTTGACTGCCATCAAATATTCCTAAAGTCACTACCTTCTCCCATGCTCTGTCTTCTGTGTTACCACATAACAGCAGTAGATGGCAGCTTGAAAGTTCTGTATTGCTCTTATGTGTAGGTTCCTATAGTGGAAAAAATGTTTTGCTTTTCATAAAATGAACTTTTAGATTAATATGTATTTATGGTTTATTGGAGAAAATGTTCCATGTGTTGGCTAGATTGCGCATGCCTTTGATTTAGCATAGCATTTAGCAGGTTATTTACAGATTTCCATGGGCTTGATTAATAATAGTCTTTTTTCTACTTCAAGATCTTAAAGGACCCTTTTGCCACTAGTGAGCTAATATGTTGTGCCAGCAGCGATTTAGTATTTAAGGTGGCTTTATGACTTCAGAACATCTATTTAGATAAGCAAAAGTTTATCTGAGCAACTTTTAAGGCTCTGTGAAGACCTTTTAAATAAAAATAGAATTTTAAAAATAATTGGTGTTTCTTTTGAGACAGTATTAACCAAAAATCTGAATCCCTGAGATTTATAGGCATGTGGATCAGGCGAGAGATTTTTATTGATGTGTATTTTTCTTAAACCACTGCAGTTCTGGAGCTTGTGTGGCAATTCCTTGACACCAAAACGTGGTGTTTTTGGCAAAACTGGTGATCTGCAAACTATATTGTGCCTAGCCTGTGCAAGGGATGAAGTGACATATTCTGGTGCACTGAATGGAGATATATATGTATGGAAAGGAATCAACCTTGTACGGACAATACAAGGAGCACATGCTGTGAGTATATTTCTTTCATATAAAATGTTAAATAGATTTCTGGAAAGCTGGAAAGGGCATTGCAAGATCATCTGTGTTTCTAAACTATTTCAGTGATAGAGACTCAGTATGTGTCATATGAATATATTTTCTTTTCTGTCCTTTCTCTCTGGTGTGCAAGATTGCTGTTGTGTTAGAAAGTGAATGCTAGATTGAGAAATACATTTAGGTGTCTATTTATGTGCTGTCTCCCATTATCATTGATGGGGGACTTGGTAATCAATAGAGCCTGGAATGCATTTAAGTTTACCCTTCAGTAGACATGTATTACTCTGTTCAATTACCCATGCAGGGGTATACATAGTGATGTTTTATATATCGGAGTTGAGTACATAGCTGCCTCCCCCAAAGAATATGGATCTACTTTATCTGACTTTCTTTTATGGATGTCTCATTAATCTAGAGGCATCTCAGGAGGCCTGGACTGCTCTATTTAGGTAATTGGTGTTGAAACAAATAAGCAGGTCTCCAGGGTGTCTCTGGAGCTTTATCCACATCTCCATCCATTTGGAGATACTCACAACATGGCTGGACACAGCCCTGAGCAATACGCTGTTTTTTGACTCTGCTTTGAGCAGGGGTTTGGGCTAGAAGCTCTCCAGAGTTTTCCCCAAGATCAGCTATTCTGTCATTTTGTGAATTGAGTCCTGCTGGCTGGTTGCCTGATAGCTCTCTAAAGTCTGTTGATTCTGTGAAGCGTAATGTAAACACAAACTCCCAGCTTGTTTGTAGACACACACATTTAATTGTTTTAGCTGGACTCAATTGCTCTTCCTTGTCCAATGTTGCTACTTTTTTCTGTATTCATTCAGCTTTTTAAAACAGTATATAGCTTTGAAAAATGACGTCATCAGTGAAAGTTAAATATTTTTTTTCAAAAGTGCTTGGTAAGATTTTCTTTTAATCAAAATATTTAGTGTGAGCATGAAGTGATTATATTTTTACTACGTAAGTTTATATTATATTTTCCAAATTCTTTCAAATCATATGGTATTGTGATTAAAGTAGGGAGCAAAAAAACGCTTGGTGGTTTGCAGTCTAATTTGTGTATGCCAATCTGTGAGAGCCCTCATTTCTCTCATAGTAGTAAGTCATATACTTCTAACTTCTCCAAGTATCACTTTAAACCCAAAGCATCTTGTTGGTTTAACCTATGAGGCATGAAATTGTTAAGGTAAATTTATTAAGCTATATTATGTGCTGGTTGAAAGTTGATTTTTTTTTTTTGTTTTGTTTCAAAAGGCATTTTACTTTCTAGATAATATTTAAAATTGCCTTATTAACCATTATAAATAGCATGAAAATACAAGCACACGAGTTCCTATATTGCAGCTTTGAAATTCTAGATAAAAATAACAGTTTATTCTTTCTTATAAGCATGCATTTGATTTCGCTGGCAGTACTGGACTGGATGTGTGTATGTAACTGAAGTATTAAAATCACTCCTTATAATTTGATCAGGTAGAATGGAGGGGACAAAAAGTGACAAATGATATGTATGTGGAGAGGTTACAGTCAGTCAGTACTGAGACTCTTGGTTTATTGATGATTGAGAAATGTACATTCAGGACAGTGGCAGCTTGTTGAATTAACTAATCATAGAATCATAGAATAGTTAGGGTTGGAAAGGACCTTAAGATCATCTAGTTCCACCCCCCCTGCCATGAGCAGGGACACCACACACTAAACTATGTCGCCCAAGGCTCTGTCCAACCTGGCCTTGAACACCGCCAGGGTTGGAGCATTCACAGCTTCATTGGGCAGCCTATTCCAGTGCCTCACCACCCTCACAATAAAGAACTTCTTCCTTATATCTGATCTAAAATTCCCCTGTTTAAGTTTGAACCCGTTCCCCCTTGTCCTACCACTACAGTCCCTAATGAAGAGTCCCTCCCCAGCATCTGTGTAGGCCCCCTTCAGATATTGGAAGGCTGCTATGAGGTCTCCAGGCAGTCTTCTCTTCTCCAGGCTGAATAGCCCCAACTTTAATTTAAAAGTGACTGAACTGCTTATTCAGACAGCAGTATAACGACTGTATCTTATTAGGAACAAAAATAAAGTTATGAAGAACAAGTGTAAGACTATTTTGCATTTGAGATTTCTTTATATTCATATAAGTGTATATAAAAAATAAAATATATATGTCCACACACATGCATAACCTTCCTTTATGCATCTATAGAAACATCTAATGTAATCAAGAACACACAAATTCTAAACTAAGAAATATAAAGGGGTATTTGAATATTCCCTGATTGTTACTCTCTACATTCTGATCTAGTTTTAGTGTTCATACTTAGTGTCCAATAGTGTTCTATTCTGATCTGTATTTTCCTAAGGTGATGTGGACATTTACTTTTTGATGCTGGTGTTAGTTAAATGAATCTTTTAAAATGCTTGTATTGCATATACAGAACCGGATTCCCAGAAGAGAGAGTGCACTTTCTCTCATATCCAAAACTGATGAGGAAAAGAGCGTCCCATCCTATTTGGTGCTGTAGGAGACATCTGTCCTGTATATTCACATATCTGTTACTTGGATTATTTAGACTTGCAACAGTTTATTGCAGAATAATGCTATGCTTTTCAACTCTTTCAGTGTGAAATGACTCAACTGATAAATGTAGAGAGTACTTGTTGCACCATTACTTACATGCTGTGTCAGTTTTGCTAGGCTCCTTATCTTCAGTAGCATCAGTGGATGGAGCTCAGGTGACCTTGGAGTAGGTCTCATCTAGCCTTCTATTTTTGGCTGCGTCCTTTAGGCTCAATGGAATTGTGCTTTGCAGTACTGAAAACTAAGTAGGGGCAGTAGTCCATGGCTCTGAAATTCATTTTCACAAGAGATTAGTGTCCCTACAGATCTCACCAATTTCAGGGGAAAAAAGATCCAATAAAATCTCTTCTGGAAGCTTACTTCCCAACAAAATGAAAACTTGTTTTTCAATGAAATATAACATTAAAGGGTAATATTGTCAGACTATTGTTAGCACAAAATACAGCAGCTTGGAATAAGAGTGCCTGTTCAGCCATACTGAACTATTACTATCATATTGTATAGTGATTTTGCACTTAATTTTATAAATCATGCCCTTGTTCATTCTTTTGAAAGAAACCACAAGGGTAAATGATAACATTGTGATGTGCATACGTTGTTAAAAGCAGTGTGCACATAGTAGGGAATTGATAGACATTTTCGTTCAGCATGCTGGTGTTGGAATTGTCATCCCTGCTTGCCTGTTTATCATCCTGCGTCATTACTCCTCAATGGGCTTGAATTAAACTGACAATTCATTAAAGGAAAGCATGTCTATTATTTGCATAAAGTACCATGTATTCCTTTCTTGCAGCATGAACAGTAGGCATCTGAGAAGCAGGAAAGCGTTTTCAAAAGCATGTTAGTCATGTGGGGATATGGTCCATCCATCTGGCAGCAGTCTGCATTAATACAGAAAACAGGTTGTTTTCCGAGGTTGGCTATCTTTGTTATAGTTAACTTTGCTGAAAAGACATTTTTTCTTTTTAACAGTAATTCAATGTGAAAAATAAACCAAGCTGTCCCAGTGTAAGCAACTGAGGAAAGAGATAGCGACTTTAACACTAGCAAGCAAAATAAGAATTCACAGCTAAAACAGATTATCTGTCTTCTGTCACAGCACTACTAAGAACTGTAGACAGAGGAAAGAAGATTCCTATCTAAGTTTGAGTAGAAACAAAGTTGAAAGCAAATAGGTTGGGATGACTGGAGAATTAGTTGGAAGAGGAGTGGAGAGTTCACTTAATGTAGAAGTAGGAATGAAAAGTAGGAAAAGATGGAAACGAGCAGTAGTTGAAAGAGTTAAGGCATGGAGTTCATGTGCAGGGAATACTGAATAGAAATGGGAAACGCAAATTCTAGTTTTGCTTATCTCCCCTAAATAATAATGCTAAATAAAAGTTTAAAAAAGAAGAAATGTAACAGCAACATGGAAGTATGTCTAAGTTCATTGGCACTGATGGTACTTCAGGTTATTTGTAGGCATTGTATCTGATTCTGAAGAGTCAATATAGACCTTGACTAAAAAAAAAAATAAAATAAATAAATCTTCTATTAGATGACTCGCTTTTGTGCCAGTGCAAAGAGTGGAATGTAGAGTCTTCTATTTATTTATAATCTTAAATGTTCTAAATTCCAGGTAGTCCATGACATATTAAGACATATATATGAGATGTTACTTGGGTATTAAACCGATGATAGTATGCTCGTTTTAAAATGCTGTACTCTTTAAAGATTCTTGTGTGCCTTTGCCTTGCATAGTGAATATACATAAGATGCTTTCGCAGCAGCTGAATAATTTATTTTGAGATAGTCTTTCAGGGGTACACATTAAAGTTGTGTGGATTGATGTCAGAAACTGAGGTTAAATAACAGGCTCGAGGTTAAATAACAGGCATTCTGTTAAAACTATTCCACGCCTATGTCACTTGACTGAATAGTAATTAAATATAGATGGAAACAATATAATGAACTTAAATGTAAGGTTTTAAGCTGGTGTCATGTACCAACACGTTAAGTTGTGCAGTATTTTTCTCCTGCTTAGATTAGTCGTAGATTTGAAAGGAAACTGTCCCCTTACTTCAGCCAGTGAGAGGCATATAGGCAACTGTTTTCAATGTTTAAATAATAAGCACATTTTAAATAACATGCCAATTTTTTAACTGTTGTGTTGGTGATTTGTTAGATAGGAAGATTAAATTTCACAGTAGTGGCTCTCCACTGTAAGCTTACTGATGCCATCCTTGAACGTTTGCAATCCACTTCCTTGCTATGCAGTTTATATTTGGAGACACAGTATCTTATAGTAAGTGCCCAACATATGTTGCTTTACATGTTAGCATCTATGTCCTGATTGAATCTAGGAGTAAGAAGGAGGCATGGGACTTCTTACTGAACTGGTATCATTTCCATTCTCAATGCTGCTTAGTAGTAGTCAGTTGCTGCTGAAGTTTCCATATGATCTTTCAGGCTTGGTCCTAATTATAGTTAACTGCAGTCATGTGTTCTAGGAAACACAGTCAGAGTTAGTGTAGTGTATTTTATAGAAATTACTGCATTTAGATAAATTAACACTTGATTTTCGTCCATCAAGTTTTTGAGGCAAGATGGGTCCAGCAGCAACAGAAAAACTGAGACAACTTCACTATCAGAAGCTTCTTGGCTACAAGCAGTGGCAGTATATTCATGGAGTAGAGACCATCTTTGTCACGTTGTTTTTGTACTACTTCAGCCTTCAACTATCATTTCTGGTAGACCTCAGCATTTCTTTATTTATTTGCTCTTTTTCAAATTTTATTTTATTTTTTAATTGTTTGGGGGTTTTTTTTTCCACAAAAGTTGAGGCAACACTGATGTGATACCAGCTGGTTGTATTGGAAAATAGGACATACTCTGCATTCTGAGAAAACTGCTGATCAGTTTGAGATGTTACTTCCAGAATTTTCCTGTTCATTAGGAAATGTAATGAAAAATTTATAACCAAAGAATGCTAACTATTCTATGATTCTATAATGCAGTCTATATGTCAAACTTTGTAACTTTTAGGATTGAAGACTTTGATCTATACTTTTTATTTTGAACACAGTCGATCTTTGTTGCTCATGTTATTCAGTTGGATCAAAGTCAGTGTAATTGTTTGTGTCTTATTACTGCTAGGAGGCTATTGACCATCAAAAATCAAATTATCTTAATGACAGTTTCAGGCTGAAGGATTAAGAGAAGCATCAAGACCTCAAAATAGATTTGCATTAACAGTCTTCGCAATTTCCAAAAGGAAACATTTAGTGGAAGAATTATGACTGGCTAAACTACCAGAGTAAAGAATCTGTCTTTTCCCCATGAAGTGTCAGCCCATCAATTAAATGAAGAGTAGCTAAGCTCAGCTTCTTCCATTACATACTTACAGTCCTCATTAATGAGGGACCTTTTTTCTAGTTTTCACCTGATTCTCTATTCCAGTAGCACATAGTCTGAGATGAGAATGTCCTGTTGCATTTCAAGAGATTGAGCAAGCACAACATCTGCCAAATCTCCTTGACAACCAGCATGTCCTCTTCAAGATAAGGATATTCTGTGAAATGGAAAACAGATTAATCCTGGATCCACTTCATCTTATCTTCAGAACATTCAGCCAGCTTCCCACATTGCCAAATGTCTGATTCTTTTTTTAATACTGACTAATTAAATCATGGATTTCGGAAGGAGTTAATTAGAGGAAAGAGAAAAATTCTGTTATCAAGGTTGCATTCCAAAAAGAGCTGTAAAAAATTTAAATATGCCAGAACTTGGGCAGAATTCAGTATATGGTACAAAAGGAGCCAGAATTCCTCTAGACTTTTATTTGCTCAGTGGCACTAAAATGTTAATGCAGTAAAACACAGGCACAGACACAGAAACAAATACGGTTTGGGTTGTATTTTCAAAAAGTCTCCAGGCTCCTAAAGAAACAGAAAGAGGATTTTCAGGATGTTGGAGATAATGGGAGTTAGCTTTCTAATCTGCTTATGACTTAAAAATTCCACTACATTTCTGTTTGGGCACATGGTACTCCTGAAAATATGGCTTGCCTTAGAAGTCCGTATCCTGGGGATGGACATGACATATCAAAAAATTTGAGTTCTGTCACCCTAGGCTTTCAGTTTTGATTGTCATTTGACATTCTAGTAACAATATAGGGATTTTTGTGAAAAGTGAGAGATTTCTTTTTTCTCAACTTAAAAAATGATGTACTGGCTACCAGATGCTAGAGAAGCAAACGCAGTCCATACTTCATTATGATGAGTCCATGATATTTTCCCGAGTTATAATTTCAGAATTAAAAAACAGGTTGGTAGGAGAGAAGAGGCATGAGAACCTGGGAATTCTGACAACCCACAACACTGGGTGCTAGTTTGTTCGGTAAGTGTACGGCTTTATTTAGCCCCAAAAGCTAATCTCATTATTTGCGAATTGCTTTCGCTTTGGGGGTTAATGTGCTTTATTACCCCAACCAAACTATTGGAGCTTTACATTTTCTGCTTTACGAAACAGAAATTTCAGAATAATATTACAGAAGATGTATGCATGTTATTTACTGTTCTACCTTCTTTTGGACAGGAGTACAGAGACAGATTTTCCCTTCCATAGTTTTTAATGTTCTCCTGTTTTATTTCGTCATCGCTGAATATTAGACATTTTCAACAAATACAGAACTTTTTTTTCTTTCTCTTTTTTTTTTTTTTAAACTTCTAGTAGGCTTATTGCCCAAAGTTGCCCTTTCAGTAGCTTTGCTTACTGAAATTTGTGGGCTACTTCTGAAAATAAGACGAGTCCAAACAAAGGGTGTGTGCTATTTAGATGAAGTATCATGTTTACATCAAATTTAGTGGCTATGTGGATACGGTATCTTTGTTTTAATAATATATATGTCACCTTTGCATCTTCTTTATCCTGAGAAAAGCATATATCAAGCCAGTTAAAGAAAATATGTTAGGTTTGGTTTCCTGATGTCTTTTAAAATAAGAGCTTCTATTATGTATTTTTAAATGGCATAAAGTGATCACTGTGTTCTTTTATATTTTGCTTTGAAACTTAAATGTTAAATCCATCTTCCTTGGCTTAAGATGTAAAGTATGCCAAATATTTTTTGCCTGGTTGCATAGAAGCTGAGTAATAGCAACAAAGGCCTTGAATCAAGCCTAATGAAGATCAGTGGAGATCATCCTGATGTCATTTGTGAGAGTTGGACCAGGCCCTAAGGCAAGAAGATATGAAAGTAAACTCTTTCTAGGGATAAGAAGCAGCATCACTATAATCAACATCATGATAAAAGCAGTACTGCAAAAATTCTCTTATCTTACTGTTTATCACTGAATGTGAATTCTGCTCACTTTTGAGTTTGTTTCTATTTCTGACTCATTTAAAGCTTGTATTATTTGCATACATTGATGCTATTGTCAACACCATAACAGGTAGGAAGACAGGAAGACGACCAATACCGGCATGGACAAGAGTTCCATTTTCCATATTGATGTATCTAATCTGTGTATACTCTCAAAAATAACTGTCCTCTCATTAGGCAGGAATCTTCAGCATGAATGCATGTGAAGAGGGGTTTGCCACTGGTGGCAGGGATGGCTGTGTTCGCTTGTGGGACTTAAATTTTAAACCAGTTACTGTGATTGATCTCAGGGAAACAGACCAAGGATATAAAGGTAAAAAGGTTTGTCATTTTTGGTATACCAGTAAGGTACGAAATTTACCAGTGTTTTGAACAAGAAAAGACCTTAAAAAAAAAAAACCCAAACCAAAAAGGTTGTTTCATGTATGTTACTGTGAACTATTTGCTAGAAAAGAAATTTGATCCTGCCACTAGTGTGAAAGTCACGTAGTCCTTCAGAGTTACTGCAAAACATACTGTGAGTTTGTAGAAACAGATTTTTTTTTTTTTTTTTTTTAAATCAATAAAATGCACATCTTTTCTGTAGCATAGCAGTTTTTAACACGGAAAAGTAAAACTTTAAGAGAATTTAAAAGAGGCAGTAAGATCTACAGTGTAAAACAGTGGAGTACGAAAATTATATTTGTTAGTTATCCAAATTTTCATTAAAACTATTTGGAAGTTATCTACAGTTTCATAGAACTTAGAATGCTGCAATTACAGTTTGTCATGCTAAAATTTTAAATCCAACAGTCTATAGCATGTTTTGTAGGTGTTGTAGATATTGTTGCTATAGTGATTCAGGAACAGAACACAAAAGTATACTAAAGCACTAATGTTACTTACAGCATTGCTTTTGTTGGCATTTGGTTTTCTTTGCCCCTAGTCACTTCATTATTTTCTAATATCTCTCAAAGAATTTGACAGTGTGGTACAATGTCCAATGGCAGTCAGATATTCAGCGTCAATAAATAATTGACTGCAAGTTGAATCTTAGTATTGTGTAATTGACTTGGCATTCCAGCCAAGATAGTGAAGTATTGCAACGAGATGGAATATGTTCCGTTTTAAATGTCCTTTGGTACAGAGGCTCTGTTTTAATTTTAAATTTACTCAGCTGCTGTTTTTCAGCTCTGTTGAAAGGTATGTTTTATTCTCCATTTTATTCTTTCAAACTTGTTCTGCACTCCAGATTGTCTCCTTTACTTTTGGTGGAACAGACTCTTGCCATGAACTCTTGGGTCTTGATCACTTATGTGAACTCCATCCTCATCTTTTAACTTCTCAAATTGCCTTGGCAGACCTGATAGATTTTATAAAATGCTATCTTTAATAAATTCAGTTTCCTGAATCTTTTCACTTCAGTCTTTTTTTTTTTTTTTTTTTCTTACTGTATTCTTTTGAGGATTGCTTTTATGACCTGTCCTACTTTTTTTCTTAATTGCATTTTCTGCTGCTCCTATAACTCACCTTTTGGTACTTCTATCCGTAAACATAAACTCAAGTTCTGTAACCCTGTGAATGGCTCACAGAGCAATTAGTTGACTCTTGATACATCTGCAAGTAGTCAAATTGTTTATCAAAATATCTCCCTCCACAATAAGAAGTTCCAAATTACTAAACCCAGATGTATTAATCATCCTTCATCAAAGATTCTGGTTGTTTCTTTATTTTTTTTTTTTTTAATCACTGCAGACAGTAGAGCCATATAATGGCTAGATCATAGGGTTGAGTGGTAAGGTGGTTATGTTCACCAGTGCACCACAATAGGAACAAATCTGTAAGAGCAGTTGGTGTGGAGAGTTAAAGTAACACAACATATATGCATTTTGAGGAGTGTTTGAGGGGTGTTAGCCCTAGTTGGATTCAGTGGTCTGAACACTGTGTTGCAGTTGGAGTGTACTGAGTGCATTCCTAGAACACATCTTTCAGTTCTGTTTTGTATTGAGGGAGTCTTATTTGTGCGTTTGAAGGCTATCTTGTAATGCAAAGCATAGTAAATAGGCACGATCAGGAGCTTTGGATCACATGTATCAGACTGGCCTGCTAACCCACCCATTCACTGTTTCCGAGACTCGCAAATTTTTCTTCAGTGTAAATTTAATAACATAAGGCATCTCTTTTCCCTCTACATAGTTAAAAATATTTTTCAGAAGCACATCAACTCGTATCAGTACAATATTCCTTTCAACTGATAGATAAAACTGTGTCATATTAATGCAGAGTAGTTTTTCAAAGATCATTCTTGAGCTATTCTCCACATAAATTTAGACAAAGTGAGTTAAGCTAGGCATTGCTACCATCTGGTTATCTACACCTCAAACTGGCAAAATTAAGTTTCACTATCAAAGTGCAGCAGAAATAGCCCATTTTAAAAGGTGCATATTCCTAAAATTGGGCACGAAGACTGGATTCTCAGTTACAGCAGTCCTAACTTCCATGTTACTGTTCTCGACCTTAGCTACAAACAAGTACAGCCTCTGAGTGCTCACCTCCACTGTAAGCCTGTAAACTTAATTAGTTACTAGAAATGCACATTAGAATTCCATCATAAACCCTTTTCATCTCTTTATATGTTGTTTTGGTTTGTTTTAGTTTTATCTTCTATTTAGTGACAAAAATAATTCCGGATAGTATTAAGATGTTACATAGATTTGCTTTAGGGGCAGCATCTCAGGCATAACCTGGGGAGAACTGGGCTCTTTGACTGTCTTGCATGTAATGTATGTTCCACTGCATATCTAGCTAGTACTAAGGTCCGTGGTTTGATCAGAAATTGTAATTTATATAGTCTGCTACCTTTGTTGAAATTTAAAGACACGAAATGTGTAATTTCAGATACAAATGTCAGTATCATCTTTCTCTGTCAGAGATCTTGTAATACATGAATTGGCTACATGTCCTTTATTAAAATATGGGCCACGTTTTATTTCAGATTTTTTGTAATACTAAGCTTGAAAAGTTAATGTTACAAGGGCAGTATGTGTTACATGGAATTGATAAAAGGCATAGATGGAGGAATAAGAGAAGGTGTATGGATACTTCTGGACGTTTGCTTGCTTTTATGTTTTGTCATGTGATGCATTACCTTTGTTTCACAAATTCTCAGGATGTATCTTTTAGTAACAATCTCTTCTGCAGGTTTATCTGTAAGAAGTGTTTGCTGGAGAGGAGACCATATACTTGTTGGGACGCAAGACAGTGAAATTTTTGAAATTGTGGTGCATGAGCGTAATAAGCCTTTCCTGATAATGCAGGGGCACTGTGAAGGAGAGCTCTGGGCTTTGGCTGTTCATCCTACAAAACCTCTAGCAATGACTGGAAGTGATGATCGATCAGTCAGGTTAAATATTCTTTCTTTGTTTAACTGTGTACAATTTTATACAAAGTAGATAACTTAGAATGTGGCATTGAACCAGTGAAGTTACGCATGAAATTAGTGCTCTCCAGTAATAAAATATAGTAGAGATGTGTATTTCACAAAAAATGAAGTGTACAAAACCTGAGCAAATTTAATTTAGGCTAACATGAAGCTCTCATATGCAAGTATCCTGTGAGTGTTTCCTTTTAAGGAGTTACAGGTTACAATGAAAAATTGGCATTTTTCTTAAGTATCTTTAGTACAATGTAATTAAGCAAGAAAGCAGTTAAATTATGAATATTGAAATAATGCCCTAGAATTCTAGATATATCTTGTAAATGATAGCTGTTGTAACGTATCTTGTAGTAAAAACTTACATGTTATAATATTATCTAGTTATAACTAGTTTATTAATAATGGCTTGTTAATAGGAAAGGATGTGTTTACTGACAAGAGTCTTTAATTTTTCTTGACTAAAATGATTAGCAAAATAATGGAATTTTCGGAGTGTTTCTTCCTGGTATATATTATCAGATGTTGTTATTATTTTTATATTTAGAAAGTTAAACAAAATTAATCTGCCCCTGTATTTTCTTATTAGATATTTTCTCTCTATTTTAAGTATAGAAAGGTCTTTGCTGTATGCAAAATTCATGCTTTTGTCTAATATTTTCCTTATGGCAAATATTAAAAATTATTTTAAAATAGGACACTATCATGTTCAGTGTTCTGCAGAAATTGCAGGCTTTGTGCTGTCTGTGGCACAGCTACAGACCACTCATTACATTTGTACTTCCTGCTTTATTTTAGAATTTGGAGTTTAATAGACCATGCTCTGATTGCCCGGTGCAATATGGAGGAACCCATTCGTTGTGCCGCGGTTAGTACTGATGGAATCCATCTTGCTCTTGGAATGAAGGATGGCTCTTTCACTGTCCTTCGAGTTAGGTATGTTACAAAAATTAGATACATCATGAACTCTTTCAAGCATGTTGTCTAGTTGCTTTTATAAACTGTTTGCACATTGACACTGTAGTGACCATACATGAGATGACTTACATTACTGTTTTAAATTACTGATCTTGGAGTGCTCAGATTTTTTAAACGTGTGGTACATGTGTTCATGTTGTCCATAACAACACATTTGAAAAAGTATATAGGTATATTTGCAAAGAATGGCAGTGTTTTAGGACATGTTTTATTTTAGGTTTTAAATGTATTAATTATTCTTGAATTACTAAAATATAAGTTTTCATTACTCCCTAAATTGTTTCCATGTGTTGGAATGCTGCTGTCAGCACATCATTTATGCAAAAACATTGCTGCCTTGTTGCTGCAGTCCCAGAGTTTTAAAGGGAAAATGAGATCTGTGTCTCACGTCAGTGAAGTTTTCTTCCCTGAGTGAATAAAGATCTGGTAATCAACTTGATTAATTTTTTTATGGACCCAGTTTGAACAGTTCCTTTGTTCACTCTCCCTCAGCCTAGTGCAGCACCTTTTTGTGGCACTGTTCCCTTCTCTTTTTTGGCCACAAAGCCCTACTCAACTCTAAAAATAGCAGCTTTGTGTTTGCATGTATGACAGTAAAGTTCATGATTTTATCTGTTTTTTAAAACTGGGAACATGACAGTTTGATAAGGCTCTTCTATACTTATGGCATGCTTTCTTTCGTACTACAGAGATATGACTGAGGTTGTTCATATCAAAGACAGGAAAGAAGCTATTCATGAACTGAAATATTCACCAGATGGGAATTTTCTAGCTGTTGGTTCCAATGACAGTTCTGTGGATATATATGGTGTTGTTCAGCGATACAAGAAAGTTGGGGAATGTATTGGATCTTTAAGTTTCATCACCCATATGGATTGGTCTTCAGACAGTAAATACTTACAGACTAATGATGGCAATGGAAAGAGACTTTTTTACAGAATGCCAAGTAAGATTTTGAGTTGCCTTTATGATATCTGTTACTTGTTACAGAAAGAACGTATAGTAGTTTGGCAAGAACAGCCAAATACAGATTCTGGTTCAAAGCACTGGGTTACAGAGAATTTCTTTTTTTTTCCCCTTAAGTTCTTATAAATACCTGCTATATTTGAATAAGTACAGTGTTTTCTGACAAAGCTACTTAAATATTTTTATATCATGTGTTTACTTTTTATAATGTATGTTTTCATAGTAGAGGTGCTGGCTAATGATTTATTTTATTTCTGAAAACTTAATCTTTGTTCCCAGTTTTTTAGGAAAAAAAAAAACCCAACCAAAAACCTAAAAAACCCAACCCACTGCATTGAAATTAAGTTTTGCATTAGCTTAATAGCTTTGTACTTACTGAGCTTGGGTATTAAATGGGTTACAGTCTGCACTGTATGTTTTTTAAAATGTTTGGAAAAATCAATATGTTCTGTCTTGGAAGAGTCATCTGATTTTCTAGAACTATTCTTGTAGTAGAACTGAGGAATTTAACTTAGGAGAGCTTTTACAGTGAGAACACAGAACTAATCAGAATGCAAATTAATTTGAAAGTATAATGGGTTAAGGTAACTAGAGAAAATAAGAGTACCTGATGTAAGGATGCCAGAATGCAAGTATTACTCACTGGAAAGAAAAGAAATATTGACGCTGGAAAACATGTATTATTCAATCATGCAACCTTCAAAATGAATAAAAATATCAAAATTAATTTTACTGATAATGCAAGTTTAAATGTACCTTTTTATGGCAAGGGACTATTAAAAAATCAGTGTATTACATAATACTAAAATACAGTTTTCAGACTCAGAGTTTGTGGCAATCCCATTTTTGTGTTTTCAAGACAACACTATCTTGAAAACTTGACTGAACTGTCCTATACTCTTGAAACAGTTTTCACCAAGACAGTTTCTTCTGCAGTCCTGAATGCAATATGTCAATGGCAGTGTTTATCACATGGTTTGACTTGTTTTTTCTGTGTATTCACTCTTTACATAATATCATACTATATTTTTCCTACTCATTGTGTTTGTGATGTTTGTTTATTATCATCAACATTTAGTATAGAGTCCCTTTATTTGTTATACAACAGTTACAGTTTGCACTGTAAATTTATTTTTATAGTTGTAGTTCCATGGACAGAGTATTTATCCTAAATAAGCTTTTGGTCTGACACAGTACTTGTACATGAAACTTGGTGGGATTGGAACAATCTTATTACAGATAGATCTGAGATTAAATAATGTAACAAGGTTCTAAGTATAAAATTGGTATTTTCAGTGACTTACAGTGGCCAGATCTAAATGAGTTCTTTTTGCTCTAAGTAATCCAGGTTTATAGAACAGTTTAGCAACATAATTTTTCAAACTTTTTTAGAATGGCTACATGCATTTTTTATAAACAGTTGAAAATAACACAGCCTCAAGTAGATTACCAAGAAACAATAAAAACTGTAAAGTACCAAACTCATGGTCTTCTGTTAAGTTGTCTTGAGAAGCCTTACTACTGATACTGTAATAGAGAATATTAGATCAGGGCAGTTCTAGAAGTCAGTTTTTTATTCTGTCTCACTTGGATTTGTTTTCTCAAGAATGCTAAAAAATTTTACATTCTTTAAAATTGCATAATAAGTGGGTGTTCAAAAATTGCTCTTTATTTTTGTTCTTAGGTGGAAAAGAAGTAACAAACAAGGAGGAATTAAAAGGTGTTCAGTGGGCATCATGGACCTGTGTTTCTGGCCTTGAAGTTAATGGAATCTGGCCCAAATATTCAGATATAAATGATATAAATTCTGTGGATGCAAATTTTATTGGGCAAGTTATGGTTACAGCTGATGATTATGGAATAGTGAAGCTCTTTCGATACCCATGTCTAAGAAAAGGTAGTACCTTTAAGTTCAGTTCCAAACATATATTTTAGAATTTTGGTTATTCAAGAGAAAATTTTAGAAAACTGTTGTTTTGAAATTGTTATTGTTAGAGGTTTAGTTTGAGTTCAAAGATGCAAAAAAATAATAATAGGCTTGCGTGTTGACAACTGTAATAGTGACCGTATTTGTGTTTTGAATCGAATAGCCAAAAGTTCTGCTGTAAAATGCATCTTTTGTTTGGTTGGGTTTTTTTTCCTTTTTTTTAAAAATAGAATTTCATGAGGTGATGCAGTATATACCCTCCTATGAAATGCATACCTAAGTATTTCACCTTGGTCTTCGAATATTTTTCTTCCTTCTGCTGGATCAGTGATGGAGATTTGGACTAGGAACTAGAAAAAAATAACTTTACTAAATGATTAGAGGCAATAAATAAGTGAACAGCAAATTGGTCCTGTAATCAGAGTATGCCACTGAATGTCATTAGAAGTTTATGAACCTTTCCAAGACATTTTTCCTCAGAATTTTACTAGTAATAAGGACAATCACATGTGAAATTTTTAAAACTGAAGCCTAAATCAAGGTATATGATTTTCAGGTTTACTGTTCAGGACTGAGCAAACAGAGGAGGGACGTATGTGTATCATTTTAGACGAGAAAGGCTAAGGACACTGTTCAGGTTGAGCTGTAACAAATTATCACTAGCAGAGATCTCTGCCTTAAGCTGATCATGTGATGATGATCAGAGAAAGCCTGTGAAATGTTCTCTAGCTTTTAAGAAGGATCCCCTTAACCTAAGAAGTTTGCCTGGGGCCTAGGTCAAATGTCTGAAGTTCTGAAAGGGAAAACAAAAAGTTGCCCCACTGCATGATTGCAGTTTGCAGCATTGCATGTTTAATGCTGGCTGCAACGACAAGATCTTTGTGATGGGTCTTAGGATGTGCCTTCAAGCAATATGTGCTTGAAGAAATTTTTTATTTTTTTTTTTTTTTAAATGACTGATATGAAGAGTTTTTTCAACTCTTTTTGTGGAAAGGTGGTATTAAAAAAACATTTAATTTTATTCTTTCCAATTTTACTTTTAAAGTGATAAGACTTCTATTGGCACCTGAGGTAATAAAAAAATATGTTTTTGCTGTCTTCTGTCATTTTGAAGGAGTTGGAATTTGTTTCCTTTTTATCCCTTAGTTTTCACTAGAAATATAAAAACAATGAAAATGCACAAGAATCTATATAACGGAATGCTGCTAGGAACTTTTTAGTAACTGACCTTAAGATCATCCTGGAATCCAAATTTAAAAATTTATCTTAAAGACAGATTAAAATTTGGAAACATTGCTGCTATTAATTAAAATATCACTCAGAATATTTTAATTAAACTATTACTTTTTATAAGCATTACTTGATGTGTTTTCCCAGGTGGCTCTGAAATATTTATTCCATGTATATTGACAGTTATTTTCATTCTTGTTCTAGGAGCAAAGTTTAAAAAATATCTTGGTCACTCTGCTCATGTGACAAATGTCAGATGGTCTCACGATCACCAGTGGGTTGTTTCCATTGGGGGGGCTGATCATTCTGTCTTTCAGTGGAAGTTTGTCCCTGAGCGGAAGTTGAAGGATTCTCTTCATATAGCTCCCCAAGGTAAGTCATTTATTAAAAAAAATAAAAAGGTAGGAGGAGGGGAGACTGAAAGAGAAGTAAAATTCCTTGGTGGAAGGAAAGAAATAGATATTCAGAATTGCCACCTGATAAGCATTGACTAAGGCGTACCCTGTATGCTCAGTATAGCAAGATTCTGGGGGGGGGGGAAAAAAGATCCCTGTGTTGTCTGTGCAAAGGGAAAATGTAAAAGTTTGGATCATAGATACAACTTCATGAATTCCGTATATATCAGCCTTTACTACATTGACAACAACTGGATGCCAAGATGTTACTGGAAAAAAAAATTTTGATTAAAATTTATTTTAGATAATAATTGAAGCATTGTAATTGATTTGTTTAATATGAAGATGTATCAGTGCAGACTCAGCTACTGGGAAAATGAATGCTGTTTCAGTGCTGGCCTTGTCAGTGCCAAATGCAGAAAGAAGCTATAGTTCTCTTCTTCACCTTAATGAAGCCTTCAAAAAGCCTGTTTTGGTCTTTTATGATATGAATTGGTTTTCAACTAATTATTTCCTATGACTTAAATTTCTTTAGTTAAATTAATTAAATTAATTTTGGTTTTACTTTTTTTTTTTTAAATTTTATTTTAACTAGTTAATTAAAATATCTATATAGGAAGTGTTTAGATTCCTTGTCTATAGATATATAACCTTACTTCTGGCTGACACTAAGTGCAGCATACATCTGTTTTGTCACACTATTGATAATTGTCCTGATAATGGCCTTTCTAACTGTACTCTGCTAGTTTTATCACTAGCAATATTGGTTTTATCTGGATCACTGATAAAAAGATTGCTTTTTATTGCATATTTCTAGAAACATTTCTTACTGAGCGGTGATTCTGTCTTTGCAATTACATTTTGAGATCTTTTAAAATAATTTGTGTTCTAGACTGACTTTGTGTCTTGTTTCTTAATCAATAAATGTACAACATTCAATCAAAGGTTGCAGAAAGATCCAAATATATTATAATTTATCAGCCAGGACATTCTTTTCAGTTTCTATTGGAGCGAAACTCTGTTCTATAATATTATCTGGCTTTCTCCAGGTGTAAAGCAGAAACATTAAATGACTGCTCTTTCTTCAGAGTCATACAAATTTGACCACTTCCTTTCCATATAAGATTTTTCTTTTTCCCCTGTAATCTACCTGGAGAATTGCTACTTACATCAATGGCTCACTTAACCATAAGGTTTTCTTTGGAGTCCTTTACTTCTGTTGTTACCTTTCTGCTTTATATTCACTACTTCATTCTCTTATTTCTTCCTTTCTTCCTCACATTAATGTCAATGAAATAATTTTAATGAATGAAACTAAGTTGCTCCCAAACCTTCTCAAAATTATCATACTTACAAGTTGGCTTATTTCTGCTAAGTTTCTCAAATTTCAGCAGAACGGATTCTGTCAGCCTGTTAATTATTAGCAGTTTATGTGTAGCTTATGTAGGCATTGAATATCAAATCAGAAACATTAAGCAGTTACTTTAAACACTTTCTTGTTTGTGATTTAGGTTGCTTCATTTTCTGTTTCTGTTTTCTTGTTGGCAGAGAGTCTGGTTGATTCTAATAGTGATGAATCAGATTCAGATCAGTCTGATGTTCCAGAGCTGGACTCTGAAATTGAACAAGAGACACAGATCACCTATCGTCGACAGGTAAACATTCTTGTTTTGATGGTAGTTGGAATGCTTCCCAGGGCTTAAGTTGGTCTTTTATGAGGACCTGTTGAAGTCTGAAACTGGGGAGACTGAAGTCTGAGCAGGAACTGACAAAAACTTTTAGAATTGTTATTACCAGATGTATTGAAAATCTGAGACACAATAGATGGAAAAAGAAAAAAAGTACATGTATTCCTAGCATGTACTGATAGAATTTTGGTTGTAATTTAAAAACAAGTTACACTGCACAGTAACCAGCTACAGTTCTTGGGGATTTTTTACAATTATGTCAGTATTACATTTTTATGGGTGATTACTGTGGCTGAATTCTCAGAAATATGTGTTTATCATGAATCTTTTAATTTACTGTGTGCTCTTTCTTAAAGGTTTACAAAGAAGATCTACCTCAACTTAAAGAGCAATGCAAAGAAAAAAGAAAAAGTGCAGCTTCTAAGAGACGAGAGCGAGCTCCAGGGAACAGTATAAGATTACATTTTGTCCATGGGTATGAAAACTAGGATTCCTTAAAATACACAAGCAGACTGTGTTTTGTGGGATGGTGTTAATCTTCTAATAATCTGATGAAAGACTTTTTTGTCAGTTGCTTTGTGATTCATGTAAAAATAAATTTACACTAATTTAATAGAAACCTTTGATGTCAAAGTAGACTAACTCTAAACGTGAATTCTGAATTGAATTTGCACTGAAACTTTAGCTGGTACTTATTATTTGGTGACTATAATATTTGGCTATTACATAATTTTCAGTATCTGGAAAGTAATAGTTCTATTTGGTGTATTATTTTGGAAGGTTGGTGTAGTTGAAGATGGCTGGGTTCTGTACTAAGTGTTGTTTCTATCAGTATTTTATTTAAAAAAAAAAAAAAAAAACAAACCAAAACCTGTTTGTACCTTATCTGAAACAATTTACATGTTTCTGTTGTAGTTTAGGAATTAAATTTAATTCTTACCAGGTCCTACGAGTGTGTTAAAATTCAGTTTCATTCTCTTATTGGTGCTAATCTGAGTACCAAAATGACTTTCAGACGCATCCTTTAAATTCTACGATTTCATCTTTAGGATTGGTAGTCTGCCGTAACTCTTCATAAGTGAAGACTTTTTCATCAGAACAGAGATGTGGTGTCTTAAAGGAAAATGGCAGTAGATGTTACAAAATTAGAATAATGAAATAATGAAATATAAATTCCCTTGATACAAAACAAATCCAAAGCCTTTATTAAATTAAGACACTGGAAATAAGGTAATACTGTTTTCTTCTCAAAAAGATACCTCTTTGCAGGAATACAACTTCTTTTTAGAGACAAGTAAATGCACAGATAAGTTACCGGTACTGTGTATCTTTATGATGACACTTAAACAATTTTAGAAGGGCTCCATATGGAATGCTTAATAAATTAATTGGCTAAGAATAGTTAATTTTTCAACTCAGCAATTTTGTCTGTAGAAGACATGGAGTCTGAGGAATAGCTTTGGAAATAATGACAGCTGGAAAGCTTGGTACAGAGTTGGGGTTTTCTATTTCTATTTTGATGCTCCAGAATTCTCAGTTGAAGGTTTTTATATTGGTGTAGAAAATGCATTGAGGTGGGTAGATCTATACAGTCTTTAAAATTTGGTCTAGGAATCGAACCAAATGATCCTGAAGAGGATGTAGCAGAAGCAAGGGCCCTGGATCTTTGGGATTATTGTTATTTCCTTCACAACAGAAGTGAAGCTTGACCAGAATATCCAGGAATGACCAGAAGTAGAATGTCCAGTTGAGTTCTGTCTGGTTACCCAATGGGCATCAAGGAAACTAATGAAGAATCCATGCTGAACAACAGATTTTTCTCAATGTCCAGGCTGTTAACTTTAAAGTGACCCACATCCAAGTGAGTAATAGGCATATTCTCTGATTCAGGAAGTCTGCTTTGCTTCATCTTTCTTTAGTGCAATGGAAATGTCTTGGATGTTCCTTGAAAGTGTGAAAAGTGATGCTTTTTTGAACTAGGGGAATAGGAAGCTCTTTTTCCTTTCTTTGGTTTTGAGCACATTGGTTGTGTTTTGAATTTATCGACTGCCTTGAAAGATGAACTTTTTAAAATCTCTTCGTATCCTGTAAGAAATCTTTCTCTGGTTACTTCCCATTTTGGAAAGGGATAGAAATAATAATTCTGAATATGTGAGCCAGCCACTGACTAGTACAGATGAGAGAGCAACTTCTATTAACAGTATAATCTTTAAGTGCATCTTTCTCTAAGAGGTCTGATGCTGTCATCATCAGAATCATGTTATTAAAGTGGTGTACTAGTTTGGCCTCTTTGACTATTCATGTATTTTCTTTCTGCCATGTCTTTGACAGTGCTGGTGGCTAAGAAACATAAAAAGGATACTTCTTTTGAGAGATATTCAGAGGAGCCCCTTTGTTGGACTCAATGCTTATGAAAGTTTCTTTCTGCTGGCAGGGAATAAGGATGCAAATATTAGACTATTATATACATAAAATATATATATAATAGTAGTCTGTATTCTCTCAAACCTATGAAGCTATGCTGCTGATCTCACAAGAATGATTTTTAATTATTCAAAGGTTTTAAACAAAATCTAGTTTGAGTTTCAGGATATTCAGGATATTGATCTGACCTTACCATAAGATTAAATTTGTTATTTTTTTTTTCAAGGTGACATGGGATTTCTCATGCCCTTAAACGAGAGTCTTTACAACATCTTGCATGGATTCCTACCAGAGCGTTACAATATCTACAAATAACATCTGAAGGGAGTAGGCTATGAGTGGGTCCAGTTGAGAAAACACTATTGTCATGCAAAAATATTTTAAAAGAAAATAATCTCTGCCTTTGTGCTAAAGACTGTGACCTCAACCATGTTTATTTTGACATTTGGTTCTTCTAGAGATTTTTGGGGCAAGATTGCACTCCATTTGGAAGTTTTCTACGTATGCTTTGAAGAGTAATATACAAATTTTGAAACCCTTACAGAATCAGACAAACTATGGACATTGAGTCTTCAAGCAGAGGGGACAGTACTTGTGAAGTTGCCCCTTAATTGGCTATAGATGTGTAACTAACAACTGTGGGTAGGATCCAGCTTCAGGTTAAAGAACTTATAATTCTGTGCCTGAAGCAGGTGGTTTTATGTGTGTATCTGAACTTCTGTCAGTCAGTTGGAGATTCAGTCAGTAGTCAGTGAAGCATAAGGAGTGATTTGGCTCAAGTAATATTAAATGCTGACTATTTGGTCAACTGAGTAGCCCTGCAGGTTCCATTGACTGTATTGACTTGAACACTTGATTAAAATATAGGTGTTTATATATCTAATGCACATGTGAACACCTACATTTACATGTCTTAATCTGAAACTGAATCCAGTCCCTCCTCTACACGACCTAGGCAATGACAAAATTTTTTTCCTACTAGCATTAGGAGGCTTTTTGTGTGAAAGTTACTGTCATATTAACTTGAACCAGAGCTGGATTGATGGTTTGATTAGCTGTTGCTGAAGACCACTTGAAAACAACTATTGCAGTGTTATCTTTATTGTGCCTTGTTATGTATTTTCCAGTAACTATGAATCAGAGCTTGCTTTCCTTGTTATTTAGTTTGTAGCTGCTAATCAAGATGCCTTGTAAATTATTTCTGTGGTTTGCTTTCTGCATGCAAAGAAATTGTTTCTCTTTGTGGTTTTCCTGAGATTAGCTAATAACCTCAGTTCTAAACTGGTTTTGTAATAATGGAGGTGTAAGTATTTTGGAACTCAGGGAATGATCTACACAGAAAAATTTATGTCTGCTTGGACTAGACAGTCCATCAATTCATTCTGGTGAAAAGTACCTATATAGTCAAGGAGTTAGTAAACCGGCAATATGGGAAAGACCAGATATGTTTAAATGGTTTACAAAATGTCTTTGTTTACACTGCTTGATATTTTGGCAACATTGTTGCCAAAAATGTTTTATTTTACTTGTAAACAACTGATTGTACACCTTTTTTAATAATGGGAGGAAATGAACTAAAATCTAAACTTCTTATCATAAAAAAATATAGCTATGAGTAGTAATAAGTATTTTCCTCCTTCCTTGATAGATTTTGGAGGTTTTGAGTAGTACAGTGATATCTGGCATTAACATACTCAGTTTCACTATGCTTAGCTTTGGGTATATAGGCGATTGTTACAACAAGAGCTGGGAAAAGTCTGAATTTTTGGGTTGCAGGTAAAAGGATCTGAGACCTTTTTTCTGTCCTAATGTTTTTACTTTTATAGGTGACTTCTAAGCTTGTATGAAATTGCTCAATGTCCAGTATTTCTAAAGCATTATTTATTCAACCATACATTTTTTGGTGGCCGTTTTTTTTAAACTGTTCTCATTCAGGGTGTATATTCAGCTGCTTATGAAAAAAGAAAGAATAGTATTATTACTCTATGCTTGCAAAGCGAATCCAGTTTTTAACAGAGCACAGTGCAGAGTGAAGCATAGGAAGATGATGTCTGAGCAGCAACAGGCCCAGATATCTTCTTTGGCACTGTGCTTCCCCCTGACTGAATGTTGTCATGTCCTTTAACTGTTCATGTTGCATACTGTGATAGGTTGTTTTTGTTTTCTTTCATCACAGTTACTGCAGGTCATTCTGTATTATGTCTCTTTAGAAACTAGTGGCTGGACATCAAAGAAGGGTGTAGCCAGGCAGGGCCAGCAGGCAGCACTTTGGTCAGGCAGAAATCAGCTCCAAAACATCCAGACATGCTGCTGCTGGGGGAAGTTGTTAGTGAAAGATATGGGTGGAGGGAGAGTGAAGTACTATTGAAGAGTCTGCGCTTGTATTGTGACTCTAAATTGTGAGTCACTTTCGAGAAGAGGGAAGCGAGAATATAGCTGAGCATCAGACCTAACTGAAAGAGAGATTTTTCTAGAGACCTTGAAGGGACAGTAACTCAGGAGACACTTGAAAAGTTGTTGACTTGGACCAAACCTGAGTGCAAGTACCAATCTAAACAGTGGACTGGAGTGAGATGTATTTAAAAGCTGTTATTTCTGTGCTATCACAGTTTTTGCTGCTTTAAGAAGTTCATTAAACCATGGCAACTTGCTTGTTTGTGATCTAATGAGATCCAGCTTTGAACTTCACAGTATCACAGTCAGTATGAAACTGAGAGGAGTGCTTGGTACACCAGATGGCCATACTGCATTGAGAGGGACCTGGACAGGCTAGAGAAGTAGGCAGGGAGAAATCCTGTGAACTTCTTAAAGGGGAAATGCAACATTCTGCATCTGGGGAGGAATGGAACTGGACTATCTGCTTTGTGAGATGATTTTAGCAATTTTTCTCTAATAACATATGAGCTGAGTACCATTGTGAATAGTGTAGGAGAGCCAACAGAAAGACAGGATGTTCAAACCTGCTCTGGGTTTTCCAGTAATCACCTGCTCTGATGTTTTGCAGTAATGCATAGATCTAGTATTTGTGTTGGTCTAGTATTGGTGCACCATTTATACAAAGAAAGCTGTATATAATTTTATGAAAAATTTTCTACCTGGACTACATAATTTCTGTGTCGTTTAAATCTTTTACGTGTCTCTCATGCAGTACTTGTCTTAATGCTATCCCATTCATTTTTGTGTATGACACTTACTGGTATGTGTATAAATGCATCTTTGTCTTATGTGATAAAGACCTGCACTGTTGCAAAAAGATCTTGCATTTGTTTTCTCCTTTAAAATGTTGTGATTTGTTCTGGTGAAACATGCTTTCCATTAAGCAAACCAGTTAATATCATGAAAAGTCTAACACAGACATTTGAGATTTCTGTCAGTTTGCAGTTGCCCATGGTGAAAGTTTAGTTATTTTGTTTGCCAAGAATGGATGACTTCTGAACTGACTTACAGTGTTCAGGGCTTTTTTTCAATTAGTTAGAATTTGGGTTCAAAAATACTTAGGTAAAGCCTTATGATTCCTAAATAAGGCTAATTCATGGCCAGTTCAAACACATTCAAGTGTCATTCCCTTCTTATAAGTGTAACTATATATTTAGAAATGTAACCAGATTTTGCCTGCATCTTTGTAAAGTAATTCAAAAGTTTAGTGAAGATCTGCAAGAACAGAAGAGGAAACAGAAAGAGGTTAGCTGGGGAATTAATAGCATAGGAACAGGGTGTATCAGGAGCATACGGAGTACTGTTCATATCAGAAGAAAGGAAGGAATGGATTTAAGTTACACATTTTTAAATGTTATCTCCATTGACTGGCAAGGATCGCGTTGTTAAAAACAGTAGTTTAAAACTTGCTTGTTTAATGATTTCTTAAATTACTTCTGAAAGTAGGATGCTAGCCTTTTTGAAAATCCTGCCATTGTTTCTTGTGGGGTACTGAACTGTAATCATACCTGGGAAGAAATGTGTATACTGTGATAGTGCATGCAGACCTCAGTAGGGAATTGTTCTATTCATGCACTTTCTGTGCCAGTACAGAAAGGATACAAGTTTTTCCTTCGAAACGAACTGATGTGGTAGAAACTTTATGCATTTATTTTCTATTAGTAAGTTTCCAGAAACTTCCAGTTTTGTGATATCTGGGTTGTCCACATTCTTGTGGAAACTTTTTGCTGCCTGTTGTTTGAGCAGTAAGAGATAGAAAATGTTCAAAGTACTAGTTTTGGCTGTTTTCTTTGATTACATGTTGCATGCCCAAATTCTTCATGTTGTCTGAAAAAATTACTAGCTATTACTTTCTCTTCTAAACTAGTTGTGGAGAGTTACTATTAAATCACAGCCACTTTCAAACTAATGCTAGTATTACTGATGTCTGAATAGTAAATGAAATTGATAAATTGGTGTTCTTTTAGGAAAATCTGTTAATAATCTTAAAACACCAAAATAGCAATTGTTAAGTAATTTGAGTTTTCACGTGTGCAAAATGCATTTTGCATTATTTTATCTCTAAGTTTCAGTATATATCGTTATGACCTTGAAGAACGAACTTTTTTTCTTTAGTTACAGAGGTTACGACTGTCGGAGCAATTTATTTTACACTCAGACGGGTGAAATTGTATACCATGTTGCAGCAGTGGGAGTGGTGTACAACCGACAGCAGAACACACAGCGCTTTTATCTAGGTCATGATGATGACATTCTTTGCCTTGCTATTCATCCCTTAAAGGACTATGTGGCAACAGGCCAGGTAGGATGCGTGTTTAGCTGCAATATAATCTGAAGTTGTTACTACTGAATTTAGCAAAGCCTGTTTTGGAGGCAAAAAGTCCAGTGTACATTTGTTAAGGTGAAGGACTGCATTTAAGTTGCAGTTCTTTGACATGATTCCATCTGCTACATAAGGTTTTTTCCCCCAGTTCTTTATGTTAATTCTGATAAGAGACTTCAGTTGATAGTTTTTTGTGAATATCTGTGGGGGGTTTTTTTTAACATCTTTTTTATTTAAGAACAGATGCATATTTTTTTTTATTCAGCATTATGTTGCTGCTTCATGATAACAGTGGAGGAAATGTGCAATTAAAATGGGGGTTTTTTGTGGGTTTTTTTTTAGTATCTTAGTTGTGAAGTTAGCTATGTTGTTATTACATTCATATACTATTACATAACATGAAGTTAGCAGTTGTTGCTACGTTCTGCCATTTCAGTTTCATGTGTCCTGGTTTTGGTTATCACTTATAGCCAAACTATTTACTGTTTATACATGCAACAGAGGTGTGTATGTAACAAAAATATTTATAGGAAGTTCATTTTATCTTTCATGAGACAGTAGTTTTAGGTATATCTTTTTCACTCATGTTTTCAGGCAAGTATCTCTTCCCCTAAATGTTTATACATCAGGATGTAAAGGCTTGATTTGGTGTTTCAGAATTTTTAAGTTATTATTGCTGTTGTTATATAATAAATTGGAGAATATGTGAATTGAAGGTTTTAGTAGAAACAAACTTTTACTTAAAATGCCCTTAATTTGTGTAAAAACGTGTGAGGTTAACATAAATTTACGGGTCAGTCTAGAGATTAAAGACCTAAATGTGAGAATTTATTCTGTTTAATTTTGGAGTAGTAAAAACTAGAACTAAAAATGTGCCTGGATTTACTATGTTTTAGAACACCTTATACTATCAACAAAAAGATATATTCCGTTACATACTGGTTTATATATGCACATTATGTACCGTTGTTTACTATATTACCTGCAGAAATTAGTTAATGCAATAATCAAATTCCCCATGGAACAGTGGTTCAGATTTTCCTGATAGTAGATATTACAAAGAGCTTTGCAAGCATCACATGTTAAGTTTGTGGCAAAACCGGAATACATACTTTTTTCTTGAGTCCTGCCCCTGGTCTTAAACACAGGAAGGTGTTCTGGTTTTGTAGCTCTTTTTGTGTACTGAGGTGCAAAATCTTTGGAATAGCAAATAATCTTGTAAATATTTACTAATAATGCTTGTATGTAGTTGAAAATAATAAGTTATGTTGCTTTTCTTACCATGTTCTAGTTACCTGCTTTGGTGCCATTTTAGTGGGTATTACTCCATAGGTATTGATGCATTAGAAGCTAAGTTGTAGGCACTTGTAATGATAACAGAAAGCAGCAGAAGTCACCTTGATTTCTGAAAAACAGAGCAGCTTCCATACTAGCAATAAAAATAACCTTTTATTTTTAGACAGGGAATGATTGATAGAGAATTGATGGAATAAATATGCCACAGTGCAATCAATGAAGGGCTGCTTCCCGCCCTCCTCCCCCCAAGAGGCCTCTATTTAAATGTGATTAATGTGTCTGAGTTATTTGGAGGGAAGAAAGAGCCAGCTGGGGAGTGGTATTTGTAAAGCAGGAGAAGGAATAATATACTGCTAGCCAGATGAAAGTAATAATAAGAAAATTTTATCTCTGTAATTTTTTTTAATACTTTTAAAAGTATTTGTCAGTATTATACTTTTAAACATCTGTGTGAAGTAATTGAAAAGAAAAAAATATTCTTATAAATGTTTACTTTCAGGTTGGTCGAGATTCCTCAATACACATTTGGGATACTGAAACAATAAAACCACTCTCAGTATTAAAGGGCTATCACCAGTATGGTGTTTGTGCTGTTGATTTTTCAGGTAATAAGTATTTATTTATTTATTTATTTATTTTCAATTTTCCTTTTCTGTACGAAAGCTAATCAGTTCTAATGAGCAATTGGGAATTCCTTTACACTGAAGATTTTGTATTAAAGATATTCTCCAGTGATCAATGTCAAGTGAGGGAGGCTGTGATCATTCATTACAAAAAGCTTGTGTGGATGCTTGCACATCAGGAAATGCAAGAACAGGTTCTGTGTCATTTAATAGTTGAACTGATCACTTTGGAATTTCTTTCGATTGTATGAGGCAAGTGCACAGATCTTGTGTTATGTCTGCATTACAACTGTGTAAGCAAATTTTTAAGCAAATTGATCAGGTGTGCAGTTTTAAAAAATTTAAATCCTGCAAGCCAATTGAATATCACACTGGTAAATTCAGAAAGTCCAGTTACGGAGGAGTTCTGGGCAGAAACCCAGCCTCTCTCTCCATCTTATACTAACATATCTTTTGAGATTTTTACACCCCATACATTGAATTCCTCTACCAGTGTTAAATTTCCTCTTTTCCGCTGACTTCTGTTCATTCTTTAATGGCTTGGATTTAACTAGATCTCTAACCTCACATTGAAAACGTGCGATCCCAAAGATGAGTAGTTTGAGGTCTTTGATGCTTCTTACCTTTGGTGGTTCTTTTTCAAGATGTGAATCTGGTTTCCCAGATTCTGTCACAAATGTATAGCAGTTTCAAATATGGTCATATGTCAGAAAGTTGTTGATCACGAGTGAGCACAAACAACTTCTTTCTTGGATGTTAATGTGGGATACATGTCAGAGCTTCTCAAAGACTTTACACTGTTACTAAGTTCAAGGATATTTCATAAACTTCATGGTATTGCTTCAATGCTTTCCTGTTTAAAAATGAACAGGGATTTTCAAACTGAACAGAAAATTCTCACAGTACAACCTGTGATTAAGGTTTTTGTGCAGCTATGTCAGCGAACACCTGAACAAAGGATTTGATAAAAACATAGAGGATCTAAGCACAATTTTTAGACAGGGTAACTTAAAGTCCTAAGCTCCATCCAAGTGATCACTCAAGTTTAAAAGCAGACAGACATGCCTTTAAGCATGTCACGTGGTTATTTACCTGTTTCTATATTCTTTTTATAATATTTGTGAGGTTAGAATATTCCTTAGTATGGTTACTTATTATTGCAACATAGTTATGTATCTACTCTATTAATCATAAATTTATCTTTCTAGCGGATGGGAAACGTTTGGCTTCTGTTGGAATAGATGACAATCACACCATTGTACTCTGGGATTGGAAGAAAGGTGAAAAGCTTTCAGCAGTAAGGTAGGAATGTCACTCCATTTTTAAATTTGTACATAGATTTACTCTCAAATGACAGTAAGGAAAATACATTAAAGAATAATAGTTCTCTAATAAATTAGCAGTTTCTGTCACTTCAGCGATAGAGCACAGCTTTAAACATATTTAGGACAGACTTAAAAATTTCTTTGAAGAAGAAACTGTTGACTCTTAAAGTCAGCAAAAATTATTTCAGTGACAGCTTAACTGTTTATTTACTTTTATTGGATGAGTTCCGAAATAATTTCATTAAAACTCACCCCATGTACTTTTGTTGGCCCTCTCCAGAGAGGGTAATGTATGCTTTGCTTTTCAGATCTTTTGCATTAGAGATCCTGTCTTTCTTGAGATACTAGTTTGTGGTGGTTTTTTCTCAGTTGTCTTTTCTTCAGTGTTCTTTCATTTTCCTTTCTGAGTCCTGAGCAGCCTGATCTAACTTTGAAGTTAACTTTGCTTTGAATGGGAAGTTGGGTTAAATAACCTCCAAAGGTTAAATATTTTGGGAAGATTTTTTTGATTCTGCTGAGATTATTTCAATTACTTCTATTAAATGTAGTTTTAATGTACAAGATAAAAATGTTATTTCTGATGTTGAGTAATGTTTTTGAAACCTTTGACTGTTTTTGAGGATCTATTGCTTTAAATAGAGCAGTAATGTGAGTGGGTATTTGCCCACTCTGTCTAGATTCAGTATGTATACACTAAATAAAGTTCTAGGTAGATTTGAAAAGGATTTATTATTCTTTGCAGCTACAATTTAAAAAATATTAACTTTCTATGCAGTAAGTTCATCATTGCTCTTCAGTGCCCTTGACTCTCATTTTCTTTTTAAACATGCTTTGAGTTTCTTACCCTCCGTGGAGTGAAAATCCTGAACAGATGTAAATGAAGAAGAACTACTCCCTTCCCAGTTATTTGTCAGAAGCCCAGTTAGCTTGGCTTCCCTGAAGAGACTGGTTTGGGCTTTTCAGTTGCCTGTTGTCGCAGTGATGGTTTTTTGTTTTGTTCTTTTTTTTTTTTTTTCTTAAACCCCCCTACTCTCCGAACATATCAATCTCACTTAATTCCCTTTTTTAATCAAACTTTAACCAGTTTATACTGGATTTAGTTTCTGGAGTCTGTTTCTTCCTACCTACTCAGAAGAATTGAATAGAATTTTTGAGCAGCATATACACATTGAAGATTAAACTGTGAGTTTGGAAAGAAATTGGTTCATGCTTTTTGCTACTACTTCATTTAGTGGTCTGGAAATGACAGAGGTGAAAGATTGTTGCTGCTCTTGAACAGGGAGCAAAACTTAGGGGTTAGAGGCTCTTCTGCATTTTAAAGACAAAAAATCCCTACTAGTAAGCATTTCTTACCTTGCATAGATAGCAAACACATTTGAAAGCTGGAGTTTTTTTCCACACTACAGGACTGAAGCAAGGTGTTGGTTTTACAGAAACATAGTAAGAAATCTAAAACATACAACAGGTTATAGTGTTTCTAGAAACAACTGAAATTTATATTTAGAGTTTATATAGCAGCATGTTTTATCCTAACAAAAGTGGAAAAATCAATTAAAAGGTGAATGAAAATGTCTATTTGTCTTCAAAATGAACGACTTCTAAAAAAAATTTACAACTTTATGTTTTTAAGTTTCATTATGAGCTCTCAGAGATCTAAGTGCTGTATACCTAAACTTAACGCAAACGTGTATTCTTTTGCAAAGAAAATGCCACCTGGTGGATTTCTGAAGTAACGTAATTACCTTCTTTGGAAAGTAAAGGGTAGTGAAAATAGGACAGGACTTCGTATGGTAGTTCTTTGGCTTTCTTCCTTCTCATAATAAATTATTGTTAATGATTTGGAAGGAAATGTTAGCAAGATAGAGAAGGTATACATTATGGGACAAAAAACCCCAGACTAAACCCAAACCAAAACCTATTTAAAAATATGAGTACCTTTTTTTAAAATTTAAACTAGTTTGCTTTCCATTTCAGGGGAAGTAAAGATAAGATTTTTGTTGTTAAGATTAATCCTTATATGCCTGATAAATTGACTACAGTTGGAATCAAACACATGAAATTCTGGCGCAGAGCAGGTAAGGAAAATTTTCAGAATTACAGCATTTTCTGTTACTTAAAGTAAAACATTGCATCTCTTATAGTATGTTTTGTGCATTAAATGCAGATGTTTTCTCTGTGCCTCTTTCTGTTAGCTTTGGTCTAGTAGAAATTCATATTAATTGGCATTATGGTAGTAATGGAAATTCTTTTTAAGATCAGCTTGCCATGGAGCTAGGAGTACACAAGTAGAGAGGATGCTGGATTTCCTACTTTCTGTTTCTTTTTATCTAATAATGATATAGTACCTCCGAAAATACTAGAGCCGCTCTAAAATCATAAAATAATTTGGAGGAAGGACCTTTAGAAGATGTGTTTTGTAAAGAGACACTAATATAAGTAAATTTAAGGATATAAAATTCCACATAGAAGAATTCAAAGTACTTGAAGAGGATACATGTGCCAATTGGGACCTATTTAGAATCCTTTGTTGAACTTGACAATTAAAAGTCAAGATAAAGCAGCTTGCTTTATCTGCTTGAAAAATTTTGAAGAGTGAAAAGATACATTCCCTGATATTACTGTGAACTTTATTGTTTCAAACCTCAAAAAGTATATAGACACGTGCTACGGTAGACTAGCTTCTCTGCTCAGAATGTCCTAATTATTTATGCACATCGACTCGCACGAGCCTGCGATAAAGATTGATGTTTTTGTGTAGATGGGAGTTTATAAATGGGCTTTCTCTTTGTAGGTCTATATTTGGGTATATGTTCACGTACAAATCCATATTCAAGTAGTAAGGTAAAAATAATGTTCTTTTTTTCTTGAAAGATGCCAAATAATACAAAAATTTTATTTTCTGAGAACTCCAGCTTAATTTTTTGGGGAGCATGAGTGCACCAGAGGAAAAGGGCTTGTTGCTCTTGGCAAGGTTGTGCAGTTTTTGGAAAATAGTTCCAAGCAAACCTCTGATATCTTGTTTTTTGGTTTGAACCAGGTGGAGGACTAATTGGGAGAAAGGGCTGCATAGGTGCATTGGGAAGAACTGATACAATGATGTGTGCAGTATACGGCTGGACTGAAGAGATGGCGTTCTCTGGAACTTCCACAGGGGATGTGTGTGTTTGGAGAGATGTGTTTCTCATAAAAACAGTCAAAGCACATGATGGTCCTGTGTTCAGCATGCACGCGTTGGAAAAAGTAAATAAACTGCTCATTGGTTTTTGATGTCTGGACAAAAAAAAAGTCTATGAAGTTAGGCCTTTCCCAAACTCAGGAATCTATGGCTTTATTTCTGTTACAGAAAAGCCTTGTGAGGTCCAGAGTCAAAACTGTTTTATGCATGTCTCCAATTCTTGCTATGTAGCACGCTGCTTCTCAAACCCTTGTGGTCTAGTGACATTTTATTCAGTAATTTTCATGACCTCTTGCTAAAGAAAAAATAGTGACTTATGATAAATAAAAGTACTTTTTGATTTAAGCATCCATAAGTTTAATTGAATATATGAGCTTGTGAGAGAGGAAGAAAATCATATTCTTACTGTTCAGTGCTGTAATTCCTGTCTACTAGTAGCAGCATTCAATCTGTAGATCACTAAATATGCTCTTCTGATGCTCAGTATCTTTTGACTCAGGAAAGCCTTTAAGCATGTGCTTAAATGTGAATGGGTGTTCCAGTTAGATTACTTGAAGTTATGTGTATGTTTGTATTTTGCTAGGTTAGACCACGTTACTCCACCTTCTCTTATTTGAGTTTCAGTATAGTAGCTTCATCCAAGGCATGTGTTATTCATTGCAAGAACTAAGTGCTCCAAAGGAAAGTATTAATGATTTCAGTATGAGGCATACCTGTTGCTTCATTAAATAGCTAGAAATAAATTTGAAGACACACTGGCACAATTATGCCTATATTTGAACAATTTAAGTAGTAATAAAATTTTTGTGATTCGCACTAAGTTTGGCTTGGAGCAATGAGGTGAAATGCCAAAGAGATTTTGAGGCTTTTTGGTTAGAAGCTTATTGGTTAGAACTTCTAAATCCAGCCTATGTACCTGGGCTGTACAGAACTGTGCTGCCTTTGTCAGGAGAATTCAATCATTTTGTTGCTCCTAATCTTTTTCATCTCTAACATATTAGTTCTGTGCACTTCAGTGCTGTATATAATCCGTTTCCAGTATTGCAGAAATCACTGAAAAATTAAGGAAAGATAATAATTGACTATAACTTGTGGGGTTTATTTGTTTATTTTTAATTATTATTATTTCCCCCACCCCCCAGGGATTTGTCACTGGAGGAAAGGATGGGGTAGTAGCCCTCTGGGATGATACCTTTGAACGTTGTCTCAAAACCTATGCCATCAAAAGGGCTGCTTTAGCCCCTGGGTCTAAAGGTAACAGAGATTTCATTCTATTTAAAATACTTTCTTTAGATAACTTGCTGTGGAATTTCTTTCCCCAATAGGAAGAAATCTACATTGGACATAATGAAGACTAAAAATTATTTTTTTAAAGCTTAATTGATTCTAAATAAGTCAGTTTCCTGTTGGGAGGGAAATGGTATGTTATAATGTCTTTTTGCACATTTGGTGGGTGCAGATCATAATATTTACCTTATTTTTTGATTAGTTGATCTTACCTCACTCAGGCGATTAATTTTTAAGTAGCAACCAAAAAGCCTATTATTTTTCTAATTGTGAAGTATCTTGTCTGATCTTTCTTGTTTTGGAGGAGGAATGGAAATGAGAATTGTGGTTAGTTTTGTAAGGTCTTAGTACATTCTATGTCTCAATTTTCTGTAAATGCATATGTCTTTTGAAATTGTTTTAGAACATTTTCATTCTTATTATTCCTGTTTCTTCCATTTATTCTTGATCTTAGTGCTGATTTATAGTTTTCCCTATGTAACATTCAGAATAGCCTTCTCTTTCCCCCTCCCTTTCTCCCCCTCCCCCCCCAGTTTACATTAGCTATTTTTCAATGTGTGTGGTTTGATTTTTCAGAAATCATGAATGGAAACACCCATTACTAAAACATTCTATTACAGAGTATCTCATTCTCGTATCTGTAAAATAAAAAGCTGTATCAGAAGGTACCATAAATTCTAGCAGTATAGTAGTACAGTTGATAACTTCACATGCACATTTTTTTCAAAAAGGCTGCCAATGAGTGAGGCTGAATAAACTTCAGAGATTCTCAGTTGAGAAGAAAGATTAGTGTCAGTTGGGTAACTGCTAAATACTCCCAAATGAATCCAAACATGTAATTTCTTCTATGTAGGAATATATTTTTACTTACTTAATACTGAGTATCTTTTTCTACAGTGAGAGTGTAATGTGCCTATGTGTGAAAAAATCCACTTTAAGGCATACTTGAGAATCATCTGTCTTCTCATGTTTTAATGTTCTAGGTCTTCTCTTAGAAGATAATCCTTCTATACGTGCCATATCTTTAGGACATGGTCATATTTTAGTGGGCACAAAGAATGGTGAAATATTAGAGGTGGATAAAAGTGGACCAATAACTCTGCTGGTTCAGGTATGCATTGAATTTCAGTCAATATTCCATACCACAAACAATGTTTTCTTTTTCAAGTAAAGAAATGTTGTGAAATAAAAAGCATTTAAATTACTAGTGAAGTTAGCAAGTTACTATCACTTTTTAGATTTTTAATGCTAGGCCAGACCATTATGACTCTTTAATGAGCAAAACAGATCACAGGATTTCATGTACTGATTTGTTCAACAAGTTCTGAGATTATATTTGTTATTAATAATTACTAATTACTGTTACGATTTTAAAAAGCTGTCTCCCAGAGGTTTAGTTTTAGATTTTCTTTGTAATTATGTAAAAAACTTTCCATTTTCTTTGCTGTACCAAACAGACTGCATTTCTTAAGCCTGACAAAACAGGTTTTTTACATCATATTGTGCGATTTTCTTATATACTTAAATAAAAATCTGTGGATCTTTAATTCACGCTTCTGAGTGTCCAATACAATGTATTAAGAATTATAGAATATATATATA
>NW_009941719.1:513-750 GCF_000696875.1 Nestor notabilis | reverse complement strand
TGGGGGCCAGAAAGGGGGGTTTGGGGGCCGAAATGGTGAGTTGGGGGCCAAAAAGGGGGTTTTGGTGGCCAAAATGGTGATTTTCTGCCCAAAATGATGGAGTTAGTACCCAAAATGAGGGGTTTGGTGATCAAAAAGGTGATTTTGGTGGCCAAGATGGTGATTTGGTGGCCAAGATGGTGATTTGGTGGCCAAAAAGGCGGTTTTGGTGGCCCAGATGACGAGTTTGGGGGCAAA
>NW_009941719.1:0-200 GCF_000696875.1 Nestor notabilis | reverse complement strand
GTGGCCAAGAGGGTCAGTTGGTGGCCAAAATGGTGGGTTTGGTGGCCAAAATGGTGGTTTTGGTGGCCAAAATGGTGAGTTGGTGGCCAGAAAGGGGGTTTTGGTGGCCAAAGCGATGTTTTAATGCCCCAATCGGTGGGTTTGATGTCCAGAACGATGGAGTTTTCCCCATTTCCCCCCATTTCCCCCCATTTCCGCCC
>NW_009941718.1:0-3344 GCF_000696875.1 Nestor notabilis | reverse complement strand
CCTCGTTATGGTCGGGAATTAAATGTGTCTACTCATAATCTATAGTCTCGTTCGCCGGTGCAGAGCAGACAAACAAAATTGTCATTACAAATGAAAAGAAAACAGGATTTTTAGAAGTGTTTAGGAGGGTGCACAGCGGGGCATATTTTCTTTCTTACTGGCAAGAGTTTGTAACTGGATCCTTTAACATTACTGAGAACATGAAAACATGAAACAAAAGTATTGATCCAAGAATTCGCCGAAGAAAAGTATCCAAATACACACTGGTTTATTTGAATTTAGGGGTTTTTTTAAGGTTACATCACATGTTTACGGGGGAAGGTGGAAGTTTGCGACATAGTCCTCGCATGCCTCAGTCAAACATACGCGGAGGAAAGTGTTATTTGTGTTGTTAAATTTACATTATGGTCCCTTTAATTGCATCAGCTGCTAGATAGACCTAGGAATAATGGCATTTAAGAGGGAAATAGCAATCATCTTCAGAAGACTGCAGCATAATGGAGGAACCTAATTAATTTAACCTTGCAGTCTTCTATAATGGCTGCACTTTATCATTTCCACAGATGGAGCTTGAAGGAATTACCGCCGCTGTTTATCCCAGCAGACATCCCTGCCTGTGGTTAGCCGAGGGCAGATTTCCCACTGAAGATGCATTTCTCCATTTGAGGGAAACCAGCTCTAGCCCTGGCAATAGCGGTGAAACTTGCTAGTGTTATATGTGGGGGGGATATTGAAAAACCCAGAAAATGAGCGATATGTATCTCCTCATGGTCTCATCAAGTGACGCTGGAAGAAGACAGTGTTTCCTTGCTTACCAGAGCCAAGACTTTTCCCACACCATTTCAGTTTCTCTTCCTTAATTTCCTCTTCACTGTGTTTTTTTCTTTAACAGCGTATCCTGCTAATCTTTCCTTTTCCTTTTCTTTTCCTTCCCTTTTCCTTTTATTTCCATTTCATTTTCCTTCCATTTTACTTCCCTTTTTCTTCCATTTTCCTTTAATTTTCCTCTTTTTCCTTTTCTCTTTTCCTTTCCTTTCCTTTCCTTTCCTTTCCTTTCCTTTTCTTTCCTCTCCTCTCCTCTCCTCTCCTCTCCTCTCCTCTCCTCTCCTTTTCTTTTCTTTTCTTTTCTTTTCTTTTCTTTTCTTTTCTTTTCTTTTCTTTTCTTTTCTTTTCTTTTCTTTTCTTTTCTTTTCTTTTCTTTTCTTTTCTTTTCTTTTCTTTTCTTTTCTTTTCTTTTCTTTTCTTTTCTTTTCTTTTCTTTTCTTTTCTTTTCTTTTCTTTTCTTTTCTTTTCTTTTCTTTTCTTTTCTTTTCTTTTCTTTTCTTTTCTTTTCTTTTCTTTTCTTTTTCCTTTCCTTTCCTTTCCTTTCCTTTCCTTTCCTTTCCTTTCCTTTCCTTTCCTTTTTTCTCCTTTTCTTTTTTCTCCTTTTCTTTTCCTTTTTCTTTTCCTTTTTCTTTTCTTTTTTCTTTTCTTTTCTTTTTTATTTTCTTTTTTATTTTCTTTTCCTTTTCTTCAAAAATGCAGTACGTGCCTGTTTCTAGATACACAGAAATAAACCACACACTTCTCCTAGATGATTTGCAGTGTTTACAGACTTTTTACGCTGAGGAAACCTGAGCAGACTGGAGGTGAGCACGCCTCCACGCACAAAACACAGCAAAAGCCAGATTATTTGGACAAGCTGACTGTTTATTATTTCAGGAAATAATGCATTTTCCACGCTGTAGGATGCTGAGGTGCACACATTCAAGTCACTCGTGGGTGTCAGACCAGAGTCGGGAAGGGAGAAATCTGCTGCTTTGGGGGTCCGGGCTGTAAACCCTTTACCGCCTTCTGCGATACTAACCTAGGGATAAACTACGGCGATCAGATGTCTGCACTTTTACCTGCATACCTGGGATATTTAAGAGTGTCGTTTGACCACTTTGAGGTGGATATTTGTCACCCCGAGCAGCCGGGACACAAGGCGTTATCAGTAGAAGTGCATCACACGAGCACATTTTCGGCACAGTTCTCTCTCCCGCTCTTATCCAAAGAGAAATGTTGGTCGGTGACAAGGGAACAAGGATAGTTCTGGTTTCGGTGTGCAGTAGCTGTGTGAGATGGACTCTAAATAGTATTTGCGCTTTTTTGCATTTTTTTAGGTTTATTGTCATCTGGGGGGTCTGGGGTTTTTTTGCACACTTCGAGTGCTTGGCAAACAAAACTCTCATACTTGTACTCAGACCTTGTGCCTGCCCCAATGATAACTTGATACCGTTCTTCTACCCTGCTACAGAAAGCGTCTCTGTTCCTCCTCTGTACAGAGCAGAGTGCAAGAGAAGCCAAAGTACTCCCGAGTGAGGGCTGCTCTTAGAATCCGTACCAGTGCTAGTTGCTATAAAGCGGTGAAGGCGAACGGCAGCCCAGGAGCCACCCGGGCTGCTTGTGCCGTGACCGTTTGGATCCAAACCTCCATTTATTAACCTGGAAGGTATGTGCAGCACCAGCCAGCGGCGTGACACCGAATACCTGCACGGTATGGAACCCTTGGGTGTGCTGTCGCATCTCTCCCTGGCCCTTGGAGGCCTCCCGGAGCTGCACGGCATCACTGAGTGCTGTGATTTGGGCTGATGACGTGTGCCGTGACGCTAACCCAGCTAATGGGGAGCTGGTGATGCAGTTGCGCGAAACAAAGGTTAACCCGCTTGAAGTCCTAGTCATTGGCCACCTGGAAATAACCCTATACATTTATGTGTACATAGTCCCGCGGGACAAAAATACGGAATAAAAGGAAGAATCGGCACGGAAACCAGCGCAGATGAGCTCAGGCTGCGACCGGCATGTAACTGAAGTCTGGGATTGGGGCAAAGCGGGAGGCGCAGCATCGCCATCTGCGCCGCATGGAAATGTGCCAAAGCAGCCAAAACCGAGGGGAGGAGAATAAATGAAAGAAAAAAACCAAAACCACAAACAAAAGTAATAATAAAAAATAGAACAAACACGGTCGGTGAAGCCCACAGAGGCACGGCAGCACCTGCTCGCCCCCGCCGCAGCCGGCTCCGCACAGGTCCGCTCGCAGCGGAGCCCGGGAGTGCACACATGCTGCCCGCGCCCCTGCGGCGCTGTAGAGCCGAGGGGGACCCCAGAGATGGCTCGGGGGACGGGACGGGGATTCCGACATCGTCTGGTGTTAGTGATGCTGTCGCTGAGGAATTTTAAGTTTTGGTTGGTGACTCAGGGAAACGTGCCTAAATAAATAAAGAACATTTTAAAAACCGCAAAGTGTCGCTTCTAGAGAGATAGAACACAAATCCCAGCGGGAAGCCCACACGCTGCGGGGTCCCCCTCTCCCTTCGGAGGTA
>NW_009941717.1:2194-3504 GCF_000696875.1 Nestor notabilis | reverse complement strand
ACCCAGCACACGGGGGGGTTCTGGGCTCAATGGCTGCATCATGGGGAACTTCTGCTCAACCAACACCCTAAGTCCTTCTCCTCAGGGCTGCATCCTGAGGATGGAGAGGGTGCACACATGCACCCATCTGCAGCCTGTGCTGTACTGCTTTTCACAGAACCATAGAACGCTTTGGGTTGGAAAGGACCTTAAAGTTATGTAGTTTCAAGCCACAAATGGGCTCTTGTAACAGTTGGAGCCCTGATCTGGGGCTTACAGTAGAGGGCAAAGTCCTCTTTGGTGGTGCCAAGAGAGAACATTCAGGAAGAGCAGCTGCCTTTCTTGGAGTGTCACTTCCATCACCACCTCATTCCGGCAAGAATTCCCCTGGGATTCTGTTTATTGTCTGCAACTGATGATTTCTCAGCCTGTAGCATGGTGGGACAGGACCAGCCATGGTCCTGCAGCCCCGAGGGGCAGCTTTGTGGGCTGGCTGCAGCTTGGAGCTGGCAACAGTGGCAGAGAAGGCTTTAGATCCGAGATGGGAGGTTTGGAGAGAAGCATCCAGCTCCCTCCATCACTGCTCTCTGTGGGGCTGGTGTGAGGGGCTGTGACTCGGGGGTTGAGTTTGTTTGAGACCCCTGGAATGGGGTTTAGGGGGGGGGGTGCAGTTGGGCACAGCCATGGGCTGTCATCATGAGCTGGGGCCCACAGGGGCTTGGAGCTCTCCCAAAGAGCTGTAACGTGGTGACCAAACCATTCCTGGGCTGTGGTGCTGAGATGGGATCTGTGGGGTCTCCAGCACCCCTGAGTCCACTTCCCAGCTGTACCCTGTGCTTTTAGGGGGTGTTTCCTTTTGGATCTGAAAAGTGCTTTTAAAGTTACCTTGTTTATAGACTTGGAGCAAAGTCTGGCACCTCGGTTTTGCCCTCTCCCATAACTAATACTGTGCAGCAGCCTTTGGGAAAGTCTAAAAGCTTGGGAATACCAAAACCACTGCCCCTTGGTTGAGGCAAGGCACTTGCTCTGGCAGTGCGGGGTGAGGACATGCCTGCACTGGGGCCGGCCATGTCCTCTCCACAGCCCCCATTTGGCACAACCCCTTCCAGCAGGGTTGTGCTGCGTTGACTGCGGAAGGATGCAGCAACTGGGACAGTGTTTTCACAGCACACCTGGGGGGGGCTTGTGGAGACCCATCTGAAATGTCTCATACTCGGGTGGATCATAGAATCCCAGCCTGGTTTGGGTTGGAAGGGACCTTAAAGCTCCTCCAGCTCCAACCCCTGCCCCGGGCAGGGACACCTTCCACTAGAGCAGGTTGCTCCAAGCCC
>NW_009941717.1:886-1807 GCF_000696875.1 Nestor notabilis | reverse complement strand
CTGAGGGGGGGCTCTCCCCGAGGCACAGCAGAGGGGCAGGATCCCCTCCATGACCTGCTGCTCACGCTCTGGGGATGCTTTGGCCTTGTGTGAGGAGCTGAGCTCTCCCCACTCGAGTGCAGTTATTTATCCATATGGATCTGCAGCAGCGGGGTTTGCAGTGGACAGGGGCAGTCTCGGGGCTCTGATGGGGCACCTTCCATCCCGGCTTTGCTGTGCATGCCCTGCGGATCTCAGCGGACGTTGGGAGGTGGCAAACAGGCTCAGTGGCCCTCCTGTGCCAGAGTGGAGAGTGGCAGCAGGGCCGAGTGCTGGTCATGAGCATTCGGTGGAGGTTGTGCAGTGGAGCACGTCGGAGCGGGTGTGATTTCCAGGGGTGCAGGGAGCGGTGCTGTGCTCGCAGCCAGGGACAGCTCCGGGGGGAAAGCAGCGATGCCCCGTCCCGGCGCAGAGCTGAAGCCTTCGGCTGCCCGGGCGCTGCCTGGACTCGCAGCCAGAGCCCAGCTCACCACGGGAGGGAAGGGACGGGGCTGCGCTGGGGTAGAGCTGGCAGCACCGTCATGGTCTCCTGCATCCCAGCCGGGCTCTGCCTGCTGAATCATGTTCCTCGTGCGGGGAAGCAGGTCTGTCCAGAACGGGGAGCGCCGGTGCCCCGCAAGCACCTGCCCCGGGGTTCCCTCCCGTTCCACCCAGCCAGGGAGACCCGGCTCCCTCGTCCTGTCCCTCTGGGGCCATCGCAGCTCCTGTTGGGCTTTGGCCAGGGCTGTGTTTCAGGTTTAAATGGTGGCTGGGAAGTGTTGACAAACCTGCAGGATCCAAACAAGCCCTTTCATGGAGTCCCAGCCTGGTTTGGGTTGGAAGAGACCTTAAAGCTCCTCCAGCTCCAACCCCTGCCCCGGGCAGGGACACCTTCCACTAGAG
>NW_009941717.1:0-611 GCF_000696875.1 Nestor notabilis | reverse complement strand
CTAATTGCCGTTGGTCCTGCATCTCCCCATCCCTGCAGGGCGAACGGGGAGTGCCTGTGAGGTCTCAGCTTTAACGTGCCCATGGGCTTTTCCCCTTCTTCTTGCACTGCAGGCTGCAAAATCAAAGCCCTACGTGCCAAGACCAACACGTACATCAAGACACCGGTCAGGGGCGAGGAGCCTGTTTTCATTGTGACTGGGAGGAAGGAGGATGTGGAGATGGCGAAAAGAGAGATCCTCTCGGCCGCCGAGCACTTCTCCATGATCCGGGCAACGCGCAACAAAGTGAATGGGCTGACAGGAGCCATGCAGGGTCCCCCCAACCTGCCAGGGCAGACAACCATCCAGGTGAGGGTCCACCGGCTGGTGGGGCTGGTGGTGGGGCCCAAGGGAGCCACCATCAAGCGGATCCAGCAGCAGACGCACACCTACATTGTGACCCCCAGCCGGGACAAGGAGCCCGTCTTCGAGGTGACGGGCATGCCCGAGAACGTGGACCGCGCTCGGGAGGAGATCGAGGCGCACATCACCATGCGGACAGGCTCCTTCATCGATGTCAATGCAGACAACGACTTCCATTCCAACGGCACTGACGTGTGCCTCGACCTGCA
>NW_009941716.1:0-4921 GCF_000696875.1 Nestor notabilis | reverse complement strand
ATATATATTCATGAGCCCAAGGGAGTCAGGAAGGAGTTTGTCCAGCACTTGGGGAGTGCCTCAACATGAAGCCACCCTGAACCCTTCCAGCACACTGTTATAGCTGCACACTGGGGAGCCCCATCTCAAAATGCTGCTGCATCTGCCTAAATCCCCATCAGAGACAAGACTCCAGCACCAGCTTAACTTCAAGCAGGGAAGTGAAATCTCACCCATGCTCAAGGAAGCATTTGAGTACCTGAAGTGCTTTACTGAAGCGCCGGGGCTCCCAAACATATCGGTTTACCACCTCTAGCCTCTCCATGTCAGCAATAAACCTCACATTCACTCCTTAAACTCCAAGCAGGAACTCCTGCAAGGCTCAACCACCCCAAACCTCGCAGCCACAGATCTGCAGAGCAGTTTGCACTAGCGAGGAAAAGAAACATTAAGCTGTATCTAACGCAGAAATGGGTGATTTTCCTATAGAACAATTGACGGTGTGTTCGTTTCTTGGGCTGCCTACTGAGAAGCTAGTTCCCCTGCCCTGGGAATTTTCCCTCTGCTGCTCCTCCTCCCCCAGCTCCCAGACCATCCATTCTCCCCTTTTCAAACTGCACCCATTGTAAATGGCACTGAATATTAACACAGCCCATTGAGCACTTGCTCCTTTTGTATGGGACCCCTGCGTTTCAAATTGCAGTCGCTGCAGAGAGGAAAAGCCTCGAAGTGATTAAATGCCATGAAGTTTCTCAAAAGGAGAGAAGAACACGCAGAGGCTGAGGGGGTCCTACAACCTTTCACTTGAAGCCAGGAGCTTCTGCAAGAGACAGCAAGGCTTCTTGGTAGGGACATTTTACCCCATTCAGGCTTCATTATGACTCTCACATGTACTTCCAATCCTAGTCTGATTGAGGTAATTTCTGCCCCAGCTGTGGCTCAGTCAGGAATTAAGATGAGCCACTCAAACAGCACTTGCAAAGGGTTTGCTGTTAACTGCTGTTCTCCAGTTTAAGCACTAATAAATATCACTGCATGCTGAGGGTAATCAGCAAATCCACAGACACATGTTCACACGCAAAGGGTGCAAGCACATGTATTTATCCGTGCTTAAACAGCAGGCCTGGAGAGGCACTGCTACCCCACCAGGGTCAGGGGATGGAGACCTTCCCCAAGCAGCCCACTGCTGAGGACGATGCTGCAGGAAGCACCAAACCCAACTGCATCGCTGCAAGCTGAGCAGGACTGCCTTCACAAGCCCCACCAGCTCCCACTTGGGCAGGAAAGGTTCCCTGGATCACCACCCAGGAGGGAGCCACTGCTTTCCATTCCCTTTCCCCAGGAGGAGGGAGGGGGACCAGCCACCTGCAGTCATCCCCATCCCGCGCTCCCAAGCCCCCCGGGCAGGCAGCACACAGTGAGGGCTCCGCAGCTGCATGAGCCACGATTACTTAATCTTTGTTCCATTATTTCAGCAGGGCTGGAAGCAAGACATGCAGGGGAGGAACTGCCAGCGGCATTCCCCCCTCCCAGCACTGTCAGCAGGATAGGTCCCCCCCGCCAAGCCTTCTCTTCCAGCATCTGCAGAGGTGCAGGAGTTACTCCAGAGACCAAGAGCAACTACATCCACCTCCACAGAGCACCATGCACACAGGCAGCAGCACAGCAAGTTCTGCAGAGCCCCATTCTATCAAGCAAGCAAAAGAGCTACACTTAAGTGAGAGCAATGAGACCTGCCACATTACAAGCAAGAAATTTAAGTTAATAGGCAATTTTGAGCACAGTTTCATTGCCTTTGACAGAATCTTTGTGTACAATTGAGCTCAGCAAGAATCTGCTCCCAACTCCTAGCTCGAATGTGTTTCCAGGCTCTAAAACCATTGACAGGGACCCACAGGATTCTCAGAAGCATCCACTTTGCCCGGCTCTCTGCAGACAACAGCAGCACCATACAATGGCCAACATCCACAGAACTGGTGCCTCAGGACAGCTTATCCTATAACCAAACTCCAGAGGGTCCCCAGGAAACAAAAAGCAGCTCTCAGCCCAGCTCCACCCCAGGCACTGGAGTACTCTGCCTTGTTCCCAAACATAACCAGGCACACATTGATCCATAGGCAGAAGGGTCCATGTAACAGATGCCCAGCACCCAGAAAACTCCCCCTAGTCATTTGGGTCAGAAACACACAACACATGTTTAAAATGAGAAACTTCTATTCCTGCAGGCCACACCAGCAATGAATCAGCTATCCAACTCCACTTCCACAGCCCTGAAGCCTTCTCACCATTAAAATTTGCACACGAAATACTATTTCTCCATCACTAAAAAGGAAGAAAAAAAAAAAACCCCTCTCGCATACATGATGCCTGGAAGAAATCTCTCTTCTATCACTCCTCCAAAATTAAGAGGCATGGAGATACAGAAACAGAGGGTGCAGGGGATTTCCCAAGTCACCAACACCACTGGATCCCTGCATCTGGCTTTTCCACGCACAAAGCATTTTGAACTTAGCTCTAAGATTTACACCATGTATTACACTAACGTGAAAACAAACTTCAGACTTAAACACCGAAAAAGCATCTCCAGCAGCTTCAAAGTAAGGCACTGCAAAGGAGTCCTGCACAGCAACTGCTCTGCAGAGTTGGATTCTCCCGGCATTCCCAAACGGACCAGGGACTTCTCACAGCAGGGTAAGGACAGTATGGGGCATGCCGGAGTGTTGCAACGTGCCCTACTTACACATGCTCAGCCAGCAAGTCCTGCACACTTCAACTGGCACACACTATTGAGCTGCCTGGTGCTTATAAAAGAACTAACATCTGTGCCACACTGCATTAACTGTGAGCAACCACAGCGCTCCAGCCCCTCTGCGCATCAGTTATGTCTTCTGCAAGCTAGGAAGAAGAATTACAACTCCAAGTTCTACTGCCAACAGAGAAATAACAATAGTTTCCAAAGATCCCAATGCTTTTCCTCAGCACTGATAGTCCTGTTGACAAAATATGCGGTGCGATTCAGTCTGTTCCAGAGCCCTCCCTAATGCACCCAGCCACATTTCCAACCCTACAAACAAAAGCTTTATCTCCAACACACTGAAAACCGACTCCAAGCACTGCTTCAGTGTTGTGGCTCTTCATTAGGAGTAAGAGATAAACTGCTAAGGAGGGGTTTTTCAATAGCACTTTAATGAAGTTAAAGCATAGGCACTGAAAACAGGATTTATCTTGTCTCTTATTAGCAATCGAACATGCCCAAGCTTATCACCCCAGGGGGAGACACAGCCTGCCCAGAAGGGGTGGGATGAGGGACACAGCTCAGCCATCACCCATCTCACCCTGCTTTATGGCCAGGGGACCTGCACCCACAAGCTGAGCTCCTCCATCAGCCCGGGGCCACCACAAACCTTCGTGTTTCCCTTCTATTTCTTTAAAAGGGCATGCTGCACAGCGATAACTTTACTCCAGCACATAGTGCTTTTATAGAGGACATTAAACAACTACTCCAACAATAGGTTTGCAATTCTCTGCACCAGAACTTAATATTCATGATCCTACCAAGCACAAAAAATGTGCTTCAGCTTTGTGGCCCTAAACTGAAATAAGCAATTTAAGTGATTTGTAGGTATTAGAAACAATATTACTTTAAAAACAAAACTAGTTGCAATAGCTTAAATGTCTGGGTTTTTTTTTTTTCTATTAGCTATGGAGAAGCAGAAAAACCTTATTTTTACACTGGCAGATATGAAAGCCATTACAAACTGCCACTTTAACAGATTTTGTTAATTTAGAATTCACAAAGTCGCCAACCATATTCTGTCCAAGCAGTTCAAAGATAAGCAGCCCACAGGTCCATAGCAGCAGATTTATATGTGCTATTACTTCACCAATTAAGTTTAAACTCAACTCACGACACTCAGAAATCTTTTCCATATGGAAGAGACACTCCTGGGCATCAGCACTCCCAAAAAACCTACAAGTTTCCTCGGGCTGGGCTATTTCCCTGCGTGAACAAACGTACACTGTCCTGTGTTAAAGAGGTGCATGGGGATGCTGGAATTATGCTGAGAAGACTAAAAACTTGCTCCGAAAGGTGTCCAAAGGCTGAAAGAAGGATCCTTCAGAGCACGGAGCAACAGGTGAATGGGATGAGTCAGAGTTTTAACAGAGGCCACACGTTCCTCTCGGTAGACACCTGATAATTTCATGTACAACAAGGCGTTCCGGCAGCCAGAAGTGAACAGTACCGGGAGAACCTGACAAACCTCTAATAATTCTTCTTAATAAGGAGCTGGACTATCTCCAGCAACACTTCAGTGACCGTTCTCTCTCTGGCAGAGCTGAGGAGTATCTATTACAACCGGGAGTTTTATGGATTCAATAATCTATAAATCTGTCCAGACAGAAGGGCCCAGGCAGAGAAGCACCAAGACGACACTTTTCCATCTCCCTTTCCGGATCCCCGTTTCCCCAAAGTTAGCTATGAGTTGGACACTTGTTTTTACAAGTTTATGAGCACACAGACACACTCCCAGCCCTCCTGCACTGTCAGTGCCGAATTAATTGAGCTGTCAAAGCTGAACACACTTTCCCTCCCGAATCTCCTGTGCTTCATGCGCCTGATGCTGTGTTTTAGATCCCTCCAGATCAGAAGAGCAGCCACACAACCGGAGCGGACCCGCTGTGCGCTGCGGGAAACAGCAATCGCGCTGTCCTGCGCTCAGGCAGGCACCTCAACACTTCCAAACCCGCTTCTAGGGAACAGAAGCAGCGTACTATTTTGGGGCGTAAACCCCCACCTGCCACCCCCGACATACGATACACTGCAGGTTAATAACTTCCATAGATAAGTGCCAAGGGAATCGCAGCTTTGATTGGAAAACGACGCCGGGTTTTTCTTCAGACACCCAAAGCCAACGACTGTTCCTCCCTACAGCCGCTGCCC
>NW_009941715.1:0-253 GCF_000696875.1 Nestor notabilis | reverse complement strand
AGGTGAAGACCAAGGACCTGTATTCCCACGCACAGTTTGGGGACAACAACTACCCGGGGGGCTCGGACTGCGAGTGGGTGATCATGGCCGAGGAGGGCTACGGCGTGGAGCTCATCTTCCAGACCTTCGAGATCGAGGAGGAGGCCGACTGTGGCTACGACTACATGGAGCTCTTTGACGGCTACGACGGGACGGCCCCTCGCCTCCGGCGCTTCTGCGGGGCCCGGGTGAGCTGGGGGGGGATGGGGGGGGG
>NW_009941714.1:6701-7014 GCF_000696875.1 Nestor notabilis | reverse complement strand
GCTGTCGCTGGGGGTCCGCTTGCGGGCAGGGACCACACTCTCTTCCAGGGGCTTCTCCCGGGACTGCACCCCTGCAGGGCAAGCACAGGGTAGGAGATGGGTGAGGAGCTGCTGGCCGAGGTGAGGACCAGCAGAAGATGCTCCAGGGCTGATCTGAGAGGTCTCTGCCCAGCAGAGATGGCAGCTTCGGCACTCACCTGCATCTAACCCCTGGACCAGCACAGCCAGTTTTGAGCTGAAGCAGATATACCCTGCGGTGGTGCCCCAGGGCCAGGCAATAAAGCAAGGCAGGGTTATGGCTAGAGGCCGAAAC
>NW_009941714.1:0-6666 GCF_000696875.1 Nestor notabilis | reverse complement strand
ACCAGGAGACTTGGGTTCAGAGACAACCCATAGCAGCAGGTGCGAGGGGCATGAGCATCCTGTGAGCAGCCCCGGCAGCCCAGCCACGCAGAGCTGGGGAGGACCAGGTCCCCTCAACAGCATCACAGTGGCAGAGGAATGAATCCCCCAGCACCAGGGCAACCACGTTCAGTTGCATTGCTGCTCCACATCCAGATGCGGCTTCAACCACAGCAGGGGAAAAAGCCCAATTTTGTGAGTCTTCAAGGCAGAGGGAGCACTGGGTCAGGAGGAAAGACCTCCATGAGGTTCCCTGCACCAGCAACATGGTGCAGGGAAACCCAACAAATCACTGCTGGTCTACTCCCAGCACAAAGTCCTCCTAAAAGGGAAGATCAGCATCTCCTCTCCATCTCTCCCCAAACCTCCTCCCCAGACCCCAGTGGCCAGGAGCCATCAGTGTCCACAGCCTGGGGGGAAGAAGAAGGGAACAAGTAAGTCACTGCAGGACAATGGGTTTCTCTAGGCTGTTAGGGTCTAGTACATCCCACTGGTGATCCCCATGGGCTGGGATAAAACTCAGGAATGGGGGCAAATCTAGCACAGGGAACAGCAGCATGGGGACTTGGGATAAGGGGTGTAACCTCAAGTCTCCCAGCACCCAGCAGGGGGGCTGAAACACACTCTTCACCCCATCTCGCTAATGAAGAGGTTAATTAGGGCTCATGGATGATGGTGCTGGGTTTGGTGCAGGGGAACCGTGCAGAACATCACAGGCAAAGCAGTAACCCATCCCTCCCTGGGACCCTCATAGCAGCAAGGTGACACCAGGCATTGGCCCCATCAGCTGACAGCACTGTCCACTCCATCTTTCCCGCAGAGCCAGGGAGCGCTCACACTCCTCTTGGCCGGCACATTGGGGAAAAAAAAAAAAAAAAAATAAAAAAAAGGGTTTTAAAAAAAAAAAAAAAAAAAAAAAAAGTCAGCATCACGCTCCAGGAAATGCACTTTTCAAACACCAACTCCTTTCCCACGGGCTGGTGGAGGAAAACCAGCCATCAGCTGCTTCCCCTAGCTCCCCGGTGGGACCCACGCCTCGCGCCCGCTGACCTCCCCTCTTCACCACCCCACTCCAGCACCCTGCACTGGAGCTCTGCTGGCCCCAGGGAAAGGGCTCAGAGCTGCTGAAGGGCTGGGAGCAGAAGAGGGAGGGAGGTGTCCTGGGTGCATTTCTAAATAATCAGCCCAGTGAATGGCAACAACAATAAACCCATGGCTCTAGGGGGAGAGGCGGGCGGGCTGCGAGGCCGGTCAGGGCCGGCTCCAGTCGCGGAGGCGGCCTGGAAAATTCCACTAAGAGCAGCTCTGAAACACAACTCCCGATCCCTTCTGCAGGTGTTGGCGGGCGCAGGGGATGGACAATAAAAAGGGCCATGGAGGGGACAGAGGGATTGAGAGGGTCCCTGGGAAGCTGCCCTGCAGGCATGGGCAGCACCATATAGGGCCATCCTGTATCTTTCACCCTGCTCTTCACTTTAAGGGAATGAAACCCAGAGTTGCAAGCATAGGGAAGAAGAAAATTTTCAGGAAAATACAGCAAACTGTTATTTTCTTCTTGTCCTTCCACTTTGTGCACTGTGGGGTGTTCTGCACACAGCAGGAACATCACCACAGCATCTCTTGGCCCATCCCAAAGTGAGCTGCAGGGACCAAGCACTGCAGAGACGCAGGGTCTGGCTCCTCGAGTTGTGCATGCCTGCCTTGTTTTGCATTTTCCACTTGGGAAGCACAAACAGCAGCTTGTCAGAGCCCAGCTTTCAGTGCACATCATATCTGCAGCATGGGACCCTCTGCTCCATCCCTGGGGCTGTGTGTCACCCAGCCATGGGTGCTGGATGTGGCCCATCAGGACACTCAGGAGCTCACCAGGTTTTGGCTGCTCTGCTCCCCAGACACGGAAAGTAACCAGGGCTGAGGGGAGGGGAGGGAGGAGAGGGGAAAAAAGGGATTCATTGTTTGGGAGCAGAGAGCGGGAAACTTCATGGGCCGTCCGGAGCAAAGCCTGGAGGAAACCCAGGCTCTAATCACGGCTACCCCGGCCCCCCGGGTAATTTATGGGCTGGAAACTACACTTGAAAAACAAACTCTCCTTTCCCCTGCTCAGTGTGCCCCCTCAGCAGAGGTACAGCCTCCCTTAGCCATGGTACCACCACCAGCTCCCCAAGGATGCCCTGCCCGGCTGTGTAGGGGGGAGTGTTTCCCATCACAAAGGGGGAACAGCAGCCTGCACCCTGCTCCTCACCCCCACCACCTCTGGCACTTCCACCCCTTCTGCTGCTGCCCATTTAGCCCTGTAACCTGGCAGCAACCCTCCCCCAGCAAGGTCCTGCTCTTGGTCTCAGCACAGCTCAGCTTGGACTCAGCACAGCTATAGGGCTGGGGAAGGGCAGGAGCACAACAGCAGGGGAGTAGGAAACAGGAGGGTAGTTTTGCGGCTGGGAATGCAGATTTCTACACAAAATCAGGAGGCAGCTGCTTTTTGAGCATGAGATGCTGAAGCTACTGCCAGGCAAGATCTGGGTGATACCCCCATGATGCAGAGTAGAAGAAAAGCCAGCATTCCATGGCCCTCAAGATGCGGCACTCAGCAGTTAAAGCCATAAGGGGACACATGATGCCCAGGGAAAAGAGAGATACCAGCTGGCTCCCCACCTGCATGAGGAACAGCAGCAGACATTGCCCTGTACCTCTTTCCATCGCTTTGTACCACCCTCCACCAGAGTCCAATTCAACCCATCCCACCAGGCACAGACACATCTACTGCTCCAAACCTCCCATCCTGATCATCACAAATGGCCATGACAAAATAACTTACCCTGCACTGAGGATTGGGAGGGTTCAAACCTCTTTGATCCTCCTGGGAAGAAACCCAAGGTGCCAGTGGGGAGAAAAAGGTCACCCAGAAAGCTGGTGACTCTCCTGCCCACTCTGGCTGCTCGCCTTGGGTCAAGTGGGTGCAAACTAAGCGCCAAGCAGGTCCCCAGCACCCACCACTCAGGGCAGACTCACCTCCAAGGAGCAAAAGTCCTGGAGTCTGTGGAGCTGACCCCAGCCCTTATCTCACCGAGGGGTGAGCTACAGCAAGGGCAAAGCTCGGCGGGGCTGGAGCAAGGGTCTGGCCCCGCAAGGGTCTGGATCTGGACCAGCAGTTAAACCCCAGCAGAAAGTAATGCCAGGTTTGGATAAGATGTAAAACGAAGTGTGGTGGGCAGGGGAGGCTGTACCCAGGGCCAGGGGCTTTCCCGTCACTGGGAGAGGCTGAGGGGGGCCCAGAGCATCACTCTGCTGAGAAAATGGATTGATCCTGGGGATCAATCTAACCCTAACTAACCCTAACCCTAGTTAGATCTGAGGAATGGTCTCCCAAACCTCCCCCCATCACACATCCATGCAACACACAGAGCACTCGGCATGCAGGGATAGAGAAGGAAGGAGGGATGAGGAGGAAGGAAGGAGAAAAAAGAAGAAGGGAAAAGGAAGGATGAGAAGGAAGAGTGGAGGACAGGGAAAAGGAAAGGTGGATAGGGAAGGTTCAAGGACAAGGAAAGAGGGAAGTGGAATGAACAAACCAGAGAAGGACCGTTGCTTGTTCAGAGGAGGACGGGGGACTTTGGTGCTCTTGTTGAGGTTCCTGAGCCTGGCGTTGTATTCTGCCAGTGTACCAGGACAGGGAGTGCAAGGAGGGTGTGAGATCACAGGGGACAGACATGGTCACCCATAGGGAGAAGAGGGGGCAGACAGGACAAATGTCACGAGACACAACAGGGACGGAGAGAGAGAAAACAAGAGAAAATATTAGCTGGGCTCCAACAAATGAGCCTGGGGTCACTTGGGGTCTGAGGGAGCTCAGACCCTGCTTGGAGCTGCTTTCCCATCACGCAAATAGCCTGCCTCCAGGCACCACCACTCAAACCCACATGGGAAATCAATGGTGTCTCCCTACCACACATAGCCTTGTGTTGTGCAATGCCACAAATGCCCCATCACCATCCCCTTGGGGATGGCACTACGCCCAAGCCCCTTCACCATGGGACAAGAAGGGATGACCCCAAATGCCCCTCTGGGAGATGAGCGGGACCTGAAGAACAGCAGGACCAGTTCCTCTCTGCAGGAAGGCACTGCGGATTCCAGAACTGTGCTGTCCCATCTCTTCCCCTCCATCACCAGCAGAGAGTGGGAATGGGAGCGCTGCCCTGCCAGGCACGGAGGAGGTGTGAGATGCTCCTCGTTGCTGTGCTAGGACACACAGGCAATTTATAGCAGTGGAGAATGTAAACAAACCCGTCCATGCCCTACCATCCCTGTGGTCTGTCTCCTCCTGGCCTGGCCTCAGGACACGTCGTTCCCACCGGAGGTCAGCCGTCCGCCCGCGCTGTCCCAGCTCCAGCAGGGACAGGTGGCTGTGGCCTGGGGACAGTCCCCAGGACACCTGTCTTTCCCAGGAACCCAGTGACTGCAGGGGTTGAGAGTGACCCCAGCCCAGTCCTGAGGACCTGGCCCCAGGGTTGGGGGTGGATTTTTTGATAGACCCCATCAAACATCCATTTCCCGCTCATTTCAGATGTGCTCCTCCTCTCCTGAGGACTCTCCTATTTTCCACCCCATTTTTTCCCCTCCATATGTGGGGGAGGAATCTGCTCCTTGTAATATTCAGTGCAGACATACAGTGTGATTTGGGCATCTGTGTGCCCTTGGGTTTGTTTAAACCCTCTGCACAAGGCCTGGGACCCTCTGTGGATCTGGCCTGGATTTCTAAGACTGAGATCAGATGGATGCAAACTTCCCTCAACACCTCTGCAACCCTCCCTGTCCCCCTCCCCATGGCTGGCACCCCTCCTGCCCCCCGCGCCAGTGCCACAGTGACTCAGCCCCATGCCTGGGAGGTTGGCGCTGTTGGATTTTTCTAGCCAAGACTCCTCCCCCTCCTTCTAATGCCAGGCGAGTTTCTGGACTGAGCACAGAGCTGAAAGGGACTGAGCTGCCAAGCCCCAGCATCACGAGCTGGCCCCCAGCCTGTCCACAGCCCCAGATCTTCCCAAATGTCACTCCAGAATTCAACAACTGCAGCCGAAGAAGCTGGGAAGGGCACGGAGCTGCAACAAGGTCCTCTGTGTCCCCAAAGCCCCTGAGCTGCAGGAGGAAATCGAAGGACATTGTTTCCCTTCCACAGCACGGAGCAAATGCCTTCATCCAGCCACAGCGCTGACACTCGGCAGTGCACCCAGCCAAGCACTGCACCAAACCCTGCTGGCAGGGCTGGGAAATGCCTTCCCAGTCCCCGACCACCACCCAAAACCAAGTCCAGCTTCAAACCACCCCGGGCCAAGCTGGCTGTGCCACTGAGGCAGAAACGCTGCTGCCAGCCCACAGCCTGGCCCCCACTCCAGCAGCACCCTGACTGCTCACGGAGGAGGTCCAACCCAGCACTCCAGGGGGAAAGCAGGGGCTGAAATCGGAGAGGAACCCACCTATGTTAAACACAATGCAAGTGGGACCTCACCCCAGAGCATGCTCCAGGTAGGGAGTCTATCCTGTCCAAGACGGGGCCAGGCAGGACACCCTCAGCCAGAACTGAAAACATCTTCCCAAACTTGGCCATATTCTCCCCGAAAGAAAAAAAGCCCATCATGACCCAGCTAGTGGCTGAGCCGCAGGGGACACACCAGTCTGTACCCCAAGGGGGCAGATGGTGAGCCCGACCACCACAGCCACCCCTTCTCCCCAGCCCTGGGCGATGCTGCTGCAGATGGCAAGCTGCAAGTGGGGGGGTCTCAGCAAAGGAGAGCAACATAAGCTGCCCCCTGCCCAGCATGCCCCCACGGTGGGTCGCTCAGTCCCAAGCCCGGATCCCACAGAAACAAGGAGTCGCCGCATTTCCCATCCCTCGCTCCACCATGCATGCCACCCCCATGATTCCGGCTTCTCAGGACACACGGTCCCCCCTGTCCCCCCAAGGAATCAAAGCATCCTACCTGCCACCCGGTGGGCCACCAGGCCCTCCAGATTCAAGGGTTCTTCTGCCGACCTCGACAGGTCTTCATAGTTCTCTGGTCCCTTGAGGGGCATCTGGGTTTGTGCTGGGATGGTGGGGGAAGGCGGGGAAGAGACGAGGAGCTGCTGAGACCCCACTGGGCTGTAGGAAGTGCTGAGCGGGAGGATGCCCGTAGGTGCTCCGGCTGGGGCATGGCTGTAGCTCCTGAGCTCCGGCACTGGTGCCGGCTGGTAGTTGTAGGGCGAATAGGTCTCCCGGTACTCATGCACCCCATAGTCCAACTCCCCAGGAGAATAAGCTTTAACCCCAGACTCGGACACCACAGGGCTCACAGAGGTGCCAAAGGACCTCGGCTGAGCCACCTGCAGAGCTGGCTGGGCATAGAGACTGGCAACGGGCTGTGCCAAATGGGAGGAGAGCAGGGGTCCCACCTGCTTGTCCTGGCGGGACGCAGCAGGCACGTTCTGAGACTTGTGGACAGCGGGCGCGAGGTCCAGCATGAGGACATCGAGGGCTTCGATGGACTGCTCAATCTCCCGGTGGGAGGGTGCCCGGGGGAACTCGGGCATGCTGTGGCTGTGTGGGGGGACCAGTTGCATTGGGCTGGGCTGGGGGCTGCAGCTGGACACGCTGGG
>NW_009941713.1:14899-15137 GCF_000696875.1 Nestor notabilis | reverse complement strand
CCGCTCCATGCGGGATGTGATGCTCGGCACGTCCTGGCTGCCTCTGCCTGCTGGAGCCGCTCTCCTTGAGCGCTGGCTGCTGCTCTCTGCAGAGGTGTCCATGCAGAGCGGGGCAGGCAGCTCCTCCCGCGCCCCCCGAGTCCCAGCACACGTCCTCTGCTCCCATCAGAGCCCTTATGTGCTACCCAAACCCAATCAGCTTAATTAAAAGCTAAATCAGTGTGGGACATATACATCC
>NW_009941713.1:13408-14804 GCF_000696875.1 Nestor notabilis | reverse complement strand
GAAGCCGAGGGGGAGTTTCTTGTCTTTGATTTTCAGCTTATCCATGAAGTTGGCCAAGCACTCGGCGATGTGGTCAAAGAGCTGGAATAAAAGGGCAAAGAGTGAGCCCTTGCCCGGTGACCCGGACTGAGCTGCTGCACCAGAGCAGTGCCTGCATCCTGCCACCCCCATCACACCTCCGTGGTTCTCACCAGGAACTAACAGCTCCAGGCAAAGGAAGGTAAGTGCTCCCTGGGATGCTGCAGCAATAGGATGCACAGCCCTGCTCCCGCCCCATCACCCAGCTCTGGATCTTGTGGGGATGGAAGAGAAGGGGTGAACCCACCTGCACCCCACTGCCTCGCATGAGCTCCTCGGGGATGGCGTAGATCTGATTCTCCATCTCCACCTTCTGCAGGCCGTTGTCTGACACCTTCACCCTCAGCACACGGAAGTTGGTGCCACCAAGATCCAGCGCCAGGAAGTCCCCATCCTCTGTGGGACAAGAGCAACCATTTAACGTGGTGGGTCCCTTCCACGGCACCAGTGACAGCCCCGGCGCAGGCGAGGGAGCAACCAGCGACCTCCAGATATGAGGGTAAGGTTTTAGTTTTGGGGTGGTTAATGAGAGCTGTGGCCGTACCTCCTGCCCTTCCTCTGCACCCCTGGCATCCCCACAGCTGGTGGGGGATTGAAACAACATAGAGCCATAGACTCAACCAGGCTGGAAAAGACCTTTAAGCTCATCAAATCCAAGAGTTCCCCAGCAGTGCCAAGGCCACCACTAACCCCTGGCACTGAGGCCTCGTCCGCACGGTGTGTGAACACTTCCAGGTGGTAACTCCACCACCAACACTTTAAGACCTATCCTGATGCCCTGGATAGGACGTGCAGAGGCTGAGATATGAGTGTGTCTGTTGGTAGGACAGAGCCCACCAGCCCCATCCAGACAAGCTTGTGCCCAAACTCATAGCATTGCCGAGGAAGAATAGCTCCAACCTCAAGCTCCATAAGGAAGGAGGCAGCAGAGACTGTTCCTGACCCTGTTGTTCTCAACATAAGAAGGACATGGAGCTGTTGGAGCAAGTCCAGAGGAGGCCATGGGGATGCTCAGGGGCTGGAGCAGCTCCTGTGTGGAGACAAGCTGAGAACATTGGGGCTGTTGAGCCTGGAGAAGAGAAGCTGCTGGAGACCTCAGAGCAGCTCCAGTGTCTGAAGGGGGCTACAAGGATGCTGGGGAGGGACCTTCATCAGGGACTGGAGCGACAGGACAAGGGGTGATGGGTTCAAACTGAAACAGGGGAAGTTCAGGTTGGAGATAAGGCAGAAGCTGTTCCCTGTGAGGGTGCTGAGGCGCTGGCACAGGGTGCCCAGAGAAGCTGTGGCTGCCCCATCCCTGGCAGTGTTCAAGGCCAGG
>NW_009941713.1:11471-13382 GCF_000696875.1 Nestor notabilis | reverse complement strand
TCCCTGCCCGGGGCAGGGGTTGGAGCTGGATGAGCTCTTAGCTCCCTTCCAACCTTTCCTTTCCATGATTAAACCCTGGGAACCAGGTGCCGAAACACGGCCTTGCTTGAACGTTTTGTCTAAGGAAAATCCCTCATGTTCAGGCTTGGCTGCAGCAGCCCAGGAGAACCTCCCTGCCCGGCCCCAGGAATCCCGTGCACTCCTGGCATGTGGCTTCTCGCCCAAGGCACCATTGAAAGGTGCAAGCAGGAAACCAGGGAGGAAAAAAACCCCAACGGAGCTTCGGGGACTCGTTGCTGCCTTCCCGGGCAGATGTGGGAAGCATTTTCTCCTTGGCGTTGACCAAGAAGAGCCCCAGGTCCTGCTGCTGCTTCCAAGGGTTGGACCCATCTCCTGTTTGGATTTGTGGCCCCAGGCACCAAGGCAGCTCGCTGGGGTTCAAGCCCAGGATGTGGGAAAAGAGCCAAGCTGGCTGTTTGAAACAGGGCGCAGCGTGGGGAGAGGGCTGGGGGAAAGCCCTCTATCAGCACTGTTTGGTTTCTGAATGCACTGAATGTGCTGTGCTGGCTCCCCCGGGCAGATCACAGCCCCCGGGGGCCGCATTGTGCCCGCCGAGGCCTTCACAAAGGGGCTCTGCTTGGAACAAAACCTGTGGGTTATTAGTATTCCAATGACACCAGAGCAGCATCCCCAGTGACTCCAGCCCGCCCGGCCCGTGGGGTGTCCATCTGTCCTGGGGACAGGGAAGAAAGTCCCTCTGCAGCTGAAAAGGTCCATTAAAAGCAGTTCTGGTGCTCCAAGGAGAGGAGAAGATGGGGAACAAGAGGGGCTCGGAGGTGCTGAGCAGTGTTAACAGCATTGCTGTTTGGATGGAGAGCTGCGGGCTCAGCACATCACCCCAGGGGTGATGCAGGGCAGGCTGGGCTCCAGCTCCCAGTGCCACCAGTCCCCCACAACGCTCTGGCTTCAGTCCTGTTGGTTGGGGTTACACCATGAGATTGACCAGCCCCATGTCCCCACGCAGGCTCTGGCTGACCCTCACTTCATCTCTGGACACGGGTTAGTGGTGGCCTTGGGTAACAGTTGGACTTGATGAGCTTAAAGGTCTTTCCCTGCCTGATTGAATCTATGGGGCAACACACACCCCCTGCAAGAGCCTGTCACCCAGAGCCATGGGTCACTCCAACCCGGGACCCCACCAAATCTCTGCAGCTCAATAACCCCTCAGCACAGGTCTAAGCAAGGCAGGGTAGCCACGAGCTGCCCAATTCGGTGCTTGCAGGGCTGGAGAACAGCGCTGGAGCTACTGGTGCCCCAAGCACGAGAGCTGAAGCGTTGGGGCTGTCCAACCCTGCACATTCATTTCTCCTCCTTGCCTCAAGCCTGTGTTGACCCTTTGCAGGGCTGAGGTTTAAACCAGTTTGGCAGCTCGCTGTGCAGCCTGTCTGCCAGCCACAGGGCATGTCCTTGCCACGTCTCTCAACACAGAGGCTGAAAACACACCTCCGTGGAGCTCCTCGCTGTCCTCATGCCTTTGGTAAGGCCACCAGAGGGATTTGGGCTCAGCCACGGGTGGGCAGAGCCGGATGCGATGCTTGGCTGGGCACCGCTGGCATCATGCTCTGCCCCTAACGCGGGTCAAGCTGTGCTCCTGCTTCCCTTTGCTGCTGGCACAGATGCTGTTCTGCTTGCTAGCAGAGCATGGAAAACACCTCGGAGGGCTGATAAACACACCAGGGTGAAGAATGCTGGAGCCAAGAGGCTCTCAGGCTGCTTGGCTCCTTGGAGATAACTCAGGGAATCAAGGGATAGTCCCTCAAAAAGGCCGAGGAGCCATGGATGGGGCTGGCCAACCCTCCACATACCCTGTATTTCAGCTCATGGCTCGCAGAGCTGCACAAATCACCTTTC
>NW_009941713.1:371-11408 GCF_000696875.1 Nestor notabilis | reverse complement strand
CCCCAGCCACGGGGGAGGTACAAGCGGCTTGAGTGGCAACTGTTAAAGTCGAGGTGTGGATTCCCGGGAATGAGGCTTTGCAGGAGGAAAAAGGCAGCAAAATCTCCCTTGGAACATTCCCAGGTGGAAGCAATGTGGCTGTGATGGGCTGCACTGGCTGATGCCACGTCTGGGTCTCGGATCAGAGCTCCCTCGTTATGTGATAACACAGAGGCCGTGATGCTGAGCTTACAAACCAAACAGCGAGGGTAAACACCCAGCTGGGATTCAAGGGTGTGTTTGCTCTTAGAAAACCAGCCAGGGGGTGTGTTTAGTGCCTTTAGAAGTGCCCGTGTTCCCTGCGGGAAAGCACAGGGCAAAGCAGGCAGAGGAGCCCTGCTGGCCTTATAATAGACCCACAGCCTGGGCTGGGTTGGAAAGGACCTTAAAGCTCCTCCAGCCCCAACCCCTGCCCCGGGCAGGGACACCTTCCACTAGAGCAGGTTGCTCCAAGCCCCTGTGTCCAACCTGGCCTTGAACACTGCCAGGGATGGGGCAGCCCCAGCTTCTCTGGGCACCCTGTGCCAGCGCCTCAGCACCCTCACAGGGACCAACTTATGTCTAAACACAAATAGGAGCAGGGGACCAGAGCATCATGTGCAGGATCATGCCCCAGCACCTTAGGGGCTGGTCAGCCCAGCCCAACCACCTCAAACCTCAGGGCTCCCAAGTGGCCGCGGTCTCATTTTGGAGGGATCCTCACTCAAATTGGCTTAATAAATAATAAGAGAAGAGAATGGAGCAGGACCAGCCCTGAGAGATGCAATAGATGGAGGCACAGAGCCCAGCGTTTCCCACTGCTTCCTTGAGAGGCTTTGAGCAGAAGAGGGGCTATAAAAGCCCCGATGCATCAGCACCTCCAGTGAATTAGTGCAGCAAAGGGGCTTGTGATGGATTGGGTATGAAATTATGGGATTGCAGCAACAAAAGGTTCAGGATTAACCTGGCAGCTTGTTTTGGACAGAATTGGGTCCTGCAAAGAGCAGCTCACACTGACCGCGGTAAGAGTCACCCAGTAGTGATTCCCACTGTAGTTCCTTGCTGGGAAGTGTGGAAGATCACTGGGAGAGGGGCTCTGGGCATGGAAAAGGTGGTTTCTTTAAAGTCTTTCAAGACCATGGGTCATGTTTTCTTGCAGAAGCAGCTGGTTATGGGCAGGAACTGAGCCCAGAGCCCAAGGGAAGGGTGTTGCAAGGAACCATCCTTGGATTTTCCAGGGATCCGACCACCAAAGGGCTGCAGCAGCATCCTGAAAACTGCAGGCCATGGACATCAGCTGCTGGGGCTTAACAGAGGATGCACCACAAGATCCTTGTGCCAACTTTATGGAGGAGGAACCACAGTGACACCGGCAAAGCCTGGGAAAACCAGTAAGGAAGCAAGGAGAGCCCTTGCTCAGAGTCACCAGCATCCAAGGAGAAGCTTATTTGGGGTCTGTTTTCCCCCCCCACAAGCACAGCACAGCTTGGTTTGGCGGGTGCTGGAGCAAGAGAAGCTGCTTTCAGGAGGTCCCACTTCAGGAGCTGAAATCTCTCCTCTTATCACACTGCACCAGGGACAGTGAAGCCACCAAGAGCCAAACCCGTGTGGCAGCGAGGAGGGGAAGAGGAGTAGGGAGCCAGGACCGTGTTTTGGCTCCAACCTGTAGATGTGACCTTGTATCTCTATAAGCTCCTCTCATCCGCCTGGATCCCAGGGAGCTGCTGGCTCTGCATTAGATGAGACATAACCCGACAGCTCCTGCCATAGCAAGGAGGGGAGGAAGGGCAGGGATGCTCTGCAAGCGGAAGGCACAGAGCCCCTGCGGCTGCTGTAGCATCGTGTTGGAGCGTGGCCACAAGCTGGAGCAGAGGGGAGGAATAACCCATCATTTGGGTGGGAAGCAGCTGCCGATGCCCAAAGCCAGTGGGTAAATGCCCAGCCAAGGGCAGACTTTGCCCAGAAGCTTCATAAAAGAAGCAGGAGGAGGAAGGAACCACCCCTGGACATTGAGCTGTTCCCCTGCTGCTGTCACACCATCTCCTCACAGAGCAACGTGCCGGGGGGCCTCAAAGTGCCCCCTTCGTTCCAAACCCAACAGCGGAGATGCTGATGCTGCGCGCGCCCTGGATCCCGCTGGAGCCAAACAGGAACCCCAGGTCTTGGCCCCCTGGGCAGCTGCAGCCCCGTGACTGCCCCAGCATCCCTTTTGCGTCATGTTTTCCATGCTGCTGAGCTCGATTCGGGTGGGAAATGCCAGCTGGGACACTGGAGAAGCTGCAAACACGGCGAGGGAAGCCGAGGCTTGTTTTGTGAGGGCAAGGAGAGAGCTTGCACCTTCTCCCTACCATCTCCTGCCTCTGGAGAGCCGTGACACATGCTCCAGCACCTTTGGCTGCAGTAGTTCCCATGCCCAGGGGCGGCATTCTGGCTATTCCTGTAATTAAAAATATTCTCCACCATTTAAATAGATGGAAATCTCGATCCCGGGGCAAGGAGCCAGGGCCAGCTTTTGGGAATACGTGCGGCAGAGGGGCTGAGCACGCGGGGTGCAGCAGCGGGGTGGCTGCTGCCCACGTCAGGGCAGTTGGAACTAGAAGATCTTAAGGTCCTTTCTAACCCTATTATGATTCTATGGCTCTGAGTGTAGTTACAGGACAAAGGGTGATGGTTTGGAACTTAAAGAGCAGAGATGTAGACTTCCTATAAGACACAAGGAAGACATGAGCGTGGTGAGACACTGGATCAGGTTGATGAGAGGTGGTGGCTGCCCCATCCCTGGCAGTGTTCAAGGCCAGGTGGCTCGGGGCTTGGAGCAACTTGGTCTAGTGGAAGGTGTCCCTGATCACTGCAGGGGGATGGGATTTGGACTAGGCTCACCTTTAAAGGTCCCTTCCAACCCAAACCATTCGATGATGCCTGTGTCTCCCCAGGGACTCAGGAAGTGCCACCACTGTCCCCCTGCTCACCTCGGGAAGCCAGGTATGAACATACAGCGGTGGGGAAAGGGCTGGGGATGGGAAGGGAAGAGCAGATGGGTCTTTCCATCAGCTCCCTCCCTCTTCACCCATCTTTTCTGCTGCCTATCAGCACTGTCTACCACCGAGGCTTCGCACGGAACCCTCTGAGGATGCCAACACTGGACTAACTCCAATGGGACCAACCAGCCCGGGGGCTTTCCCAGGGGCTGCTGCCAGCCCAGATGTGAAGCCAGGGGCAGTGTTGGCTGCTCAGGGCGCTCTGCCCCTGACTGAGCAGGTCCTGGGCGCATCCACATCCCGTTGCCTGCTGCAGAGCCCACCACAAAGCTCCTTCCCAAAGCACCAAGAGGGAGACACGAGCTTTCCCATAGAGATGCTTGAGGAAAGCAGGTTTTGGGTTGAGAGGAGCCTGGAACAGGGATGTGCTTGGCCAGGAGCGTGCTGCAGGCAGGGGAAGCAGGCAGAAAGGCTGTATTGTGCGGAGCCCCTTCTCCTCCCGTGGCCCTGGTGGCATTCAGACAGCAGCTGGCACTGCTGCCCGCTTCACTGCTAATGAAATCTGATGAGCTGGACCCGTGACTGTCGCTGTCCTGCCAGGGAGGACACGCCAGGGCTCTGCCCACCATCCCTCCTTTCCCCCCCACCAGTGGGAACTGGGAGCCTCCCCAGCCCCAGCGCGCAGGGGCTGTCCCCACGCTGAGCCGTGCATGGTGAAGCCCTAAGGATGGCAGCCATGGGGGCCAGGCCCGCGGGGGGCCAGCCCCGCTCGGGCAGCGCCATGAGGATGAGTGGCTCCAGCCCTCCCTCCTGGCACGTGTTGGTGCCAAGCGAGACCTCCCCACCGTGCTCTGCCGCTGCTGTGCCAGGAGGGAGCATCTCCCATCTCTGGACTTGGAGCAAGGCCAGAGGAGGCCACAAGGATGAGCAGGGGCTGGAGCAGCTCCCGTATGGAGACAGGCTGAGAACATTGGGGCTGTTCAGCCTGGAGAAGAGAAGCTGCTTGAGGTCCTTTCCAGCCCAAACCATTCCATGGTCTCACGGTACCTGTCCCATCCGGGGTGGATCTCACGAAGGTTGGCAGCATCTTCACCGAGGCGGTGGGGTTGGTCTCTGCTCCCAGCCCCTTCTCCATCTCCTTCCCGAAACGCTGGGACACCTCCTGGAGGGTCTCCTCGGAGAGCCGCATGTGGTAGAGGTACTTGTCAATCTGAAAGGTGGAGATAAAGCCAGGAAAATCAGCTGGAGGGTTGGAGACACAGGCACAGCCCCTGTGACACATTCGGGACAGCATTCAGCACCCCTCACGTCTGCTGGGGGTGATGCAAGAAGCAGGGGCAGGTCATGACCCATCCCAAAGGACAACAGCTTATCTCCAGGCACATCAGTAACACCCACTGCTGCTCCTGCACCTCCTCCTGAGCATCCAGAGAGCTCACCAAATGCCACCCTGCATCCTCCTCAGCAGCATCCCCTTGCCCAGACGGGTACCAGCCTGGGAACACTGAACCCCGAGGAGCTCCCGATGCTTTTCTCCACTCATTCACCTACGGGCACCCAAACAGGTTGTTACAGAAGGACCCAAACTCAACCCAGCCCAGGCTGTGAGTCAGGAGGTTGGTGGTGGAGGTTTTCCAGCTTCGGAGCTCTTCCTGCGCCACGGTGGCAACGTGCCTCGACCTTGACCCCCAGGGCCTCTTCCTACGTGAAGGATACTCGGCAGCAATCCACTGCCCATTCATTTCTTTGCTGCTGAGATCACCCCTACAAAGGGTTACGGGGCCAAGAGCTACTCAACCCCCTTGAGCAAACAACGCTGGTGTGACACAAGTGGGTGCTGTGGCCGGAAAGGGAAGAAATCCACCCCCTGCTCCTGGCAATCGCTTATACCCCGATGCTGAGGCTATGAAGGTGCCCACCTCCTTCTATAAATGGCACCGAAGCATCCTGTCTTCCCCAGGAAAGGCATGGGAAAAGCCCATCCTTTAGCACTGTGCATGGCTGGAGCAGGGAAGGGGAGCGGAGAGACGGACAGGACAGACTGCCAGCTCCCAACTATGCCCCTGTTTCAATTAACTTCACTTAACATTAATTAAAGGGCAGCTGCAAAGAGGAGAGGAAAACTCCACCCAGGCAAGCTCACCTGTCTGCAGGCACGTAAGAGCAGGTCATCAGAAATCCAGCATGATTGGGTTTCTTTTATAGGCCTACGCTATAGGAAATGGGCATTTTGTGGGCGACTAATAGCGTGACCTGGCTCACGGATGCAGCCGCTCGGACCCAGCTCTGCTGTGGGTCAGGCTTGGGATGCTCCTGGTATCCTTTCTAACCCCCCCCCCATCCCCAGCTCTGTTGGGAATTGGGAAGCCAAGTAAGTCCCCAGTTGCTCCACGTGCTGCAGGGAGCTCAGAGCATGGATTTGCTTTGTTCCCTGGGGAGCTGCATCCTGGCTGGTGTGATGGGCACAACCTCCTCCTTCCCATTAGTTGGGGATGCAAAGCAAGCACCCACCAGCGGGGAGACTGGGAAGGGAAGAGGGAAAGGATCAGAATTAGGAACCCTGGAGGTTTCCCGGTGCCGGCTGTTTACCAGCCTCTCCTTATCCACCCCAGCAGCAGGAAGGCAAACACTCCCCTCCTTCTCCTTCTATTTGCTTTCGCTTGCTGAAAATTGCCACCCGTGTTCCAAGGTTCTAGTTATCAGTGCGGGAAAGGTGGCTGCTGCCCCAGCTTCCAGCTTCCCGGGTCAGGAGCTCACCTCCACCCCAGCCCCAAGGTTAGGAAATCTCCCATTTAGCTGCCCCGACGGTTATCGGTCGAAGGCATCAACCCAGGACAGACAGCCCAACCCCATCTCCTCGCTGTGAGACACAGAGAGTGTTATCTCGGCTCGTAGGGACCTTTCGCAACCTCTTCTCAAGCCACCAAAGTGCCCCTTTGGCACAGAGGGGATCTCAACCAGCCTCCCTCTGCTCTCCAGCACTGTCTGACCTGGGTGTTGGCGATAGACAAACCCACTGGCACTGGGTGCTTCGCCTTCCCCCAGCATCTTACCCCCGTGAGATCCTCCTGCACCGCACTTCTCTGACAGCCTGTGGTGGGGAGAGGGTCCTGGTGAGACCATCACAAGCGGGGAAGGGGTCCCACTGAGGGGCTCCCCTTCCCAGCCCCGGGGTACCACAGCAGCAGGGCTCAGGGCAGAGCTTCACCCTGCACCAACCACGCGCTGCTGGTGTTCCTCTCTCCTGTCTGCCACCCTTTGCTTGCCTTTCCTCCTAGACTCGCAAGACGCTGCCCCATCCCACGAGGATCTCATCCCAGAGAAGCTGGGTGCTTTGGAAGCTCAGATGCACAAGCAAACATTGCTGTTTGCTCCTCGATTCCTGCCCGAGACACAGGGCAGTGCAGACGCTGCAGGCACGACCCACCAGCCCCCGAAATCACAGCACTGGGGAACAACACAGAGGTTTCACCTCCTTCCTCCAGGACAGGCCTTGCTCAGCATGTTCCCCATGTCCTCCAGGATCCGCACGCCAGGAATAATCAGCAGCATAAGAAAGAGGGTGACCTTCTTCTAATCTCCAAAGCCCTTTTAAAACCTGGATCATCTCCTACAAGCACAGACGTCGTCCCACTTGGCAGCTAAGGCAGGTCAGGGCATCCTGCGGGAGCAGCTCAGCTCCTTCCCATGCAAGACCACCTTGGTGTGCACTTGACCCTCACCAAGGAAGAGCCATGGCCACCTTCATGCTCAAGGCTTCCCAGCACCATGGCCTGGTTCGTTACTCCAGGTACCCCCACGGCACCCAAGCACACCTCAACCTGTAGCAAAGATTGAGTAAGACGAGGGAATTTGGTCTGCATCACCGGAGCACGAGCATCTTTCATCCTTCTCGGTCGTTCGGCCTCTGGTTAAGATCACTGACAGTTCCAAACAAAAACAGACACTAGGTTAAGACCTGGAACGGGGCAATTGGAAAGCTTCCATCCTAAATAATAGTGTTTCCCTGAGGAAATCTAAATAAACCGAATGGAGGAGGAACAGACTGAAGTCTGGGCGCGCTCGGAGCTGACGACAGAGCACACAGGACACCACAGTTCGTTAAAGAACCGGATCATTAGAGCGTGCTCGTAGGTGTAATGAGTTTGAAGGAATTTTTTGGAACTAGACCCAAGCAATTCCCCAGCTCCTGGCTCAGGGCTGTCTCCAAAGACTCAGTTAATTTCTATGCCCAGCATCCGCTGCTGGAGAAGTGCCTGGTATTGCCTTTCCCAGCTGCGAGGCCACTGTTGGGCAATGTCCACCCGCCCCAAGGCTGAAGAAACCTCAAGTTGCCCAATTTTTGCCACCAGCTGGAAGAGGGAAGAGCTGAGCAGAGCTTAAAGTAACCCAAAAGCCAGGTTTGCTTTTGCATTGATGGTAACTTACAGCTCCAGCACCACCACTGCAGCCGGAGGGTGCCTGAAGCCTCCTCTTCACCCTCTCACCAGGACTAGACCCTAAGGGGCTGGTGCTGCGAATGTATTAACCTGGGAATAACTTCATTCCAACCCAACGCCGCTCTCCACGGAGGCAGGAGTTAATTCCTCAGCTTGTGTGTTTGCAAGATGGTCCCATCAACACAGCTACTTGCAAGCCTGGACAAACCCTCCCTGATAGATCTATCCTGTATTGCTGCCCCTCTCATCAGGGGGACGCACAGGCATTGGAACGGCTCGAGAGCTCCGGAGCAGGGAAGATGAAGGATGCTCTTCCCCTTGCAGGGGTAGTGGGGACCCTTTGCCCCATCCCTCGGTGGGGACATGGGGCAGGATTGCTGTTAGTGATGGAAACGACAGCGTGACAGCGGCTTCCGGCAAAGCACAACCGCTTCCTGCCCAACAAATGGCAGCGGGGAAGGGGGAAGGACTCGGGGTGGTTTATTCTCATGCAATAAGGTTTCGGCCACATCTTCCCCGTTGATGATCCCAGGCTCTGGAAAGGGGAAACAGCTCATCTTTACTTTTAGTTTTGCTCTGGATCTCTCCAAAACCACGTGTCTGGGGTGAGACGGGCCCGGAGCAAATGTTTCCGGTCCACCCCCTATCTCCCCGCTGCAGTTTTGAGCTGAATGTGCCTAATTTCAGCAGCATCTGGGGGAAAAGCGTAACGCTGGGAGGGCTCGGCTGCTCCCTGGGCTGGATTCTTTTCCTCTTCGGGAACAAAGTCAAGTATTTGTTGTGTATAAGAACAACAGAGAGATGTTCAAGTGCGAGGAACGCTCGAACACTCCTAACCCAGAGCGTGCAAAATCAAACCCTTCTCCAGGGCAATTTCTGCCTGAAATAGTTTTCCCTTTAAATTCCTTCCCTCCTTATCCCAGTTTTTTCACTTCAACCAAGTTGCTTGTCTAAAAATCACTTCATTTTCTCAGAACACCAACTCCCTCCCTGCTTCTTTCATAGGGGGATGCTGTGCGAGCACCAGCAGTTAGGAGCCGCGCTCCCATCCTGCCCGGATCAGCAGCGGGATACGATGGATTCAGGGAAAGCAAGGTCGCAGGGTGAATCCGGGAACGCATCCAGCACACGGAGTGTTTTATTTCCTGGCTCGGGACTGTAATCCAGCACCCTGCAGCTTTATTGTTGGACCGGGGCCGGGCAGCACGGGATGGAACCTGTGCCACGTCCCCAGCCCCTGCGCTCCCCGTGTCGCCGTTACCCAGCCGGGGCTGACTCAGTGCTGGGAACCGGCTCGTCCCCTTCCCCACCTCCGGTGACACAGGACTGATGCTGGGCTGCACCCACCCTCCTGCAGCCCTGACCCCGGCAGCTCCCACCCCACGTCCTCGGCGGCGCTTTAGGGGTCTGTACATTTTTTTTCCCCGCCGCAGCCAAGCCTCTGATGACACACGCCCGGAGTCATCTTGAACCCAAGTGAGTCAGATGGTTTCCTGCTCAGCCGGTTCCTCCCCGTCCTCGCAGCAGATGAACCCCACGCTGGAGGTGGAGCCCAGCGCCCATAGTGAAGAATTCACGCTGCAGAGCATCAGCGGAGGCCAGGAACCCATCCCGGGGTGAACCCCGTGCCCCACAGCCCCGTGATAATCCCGGTTTAACCAGGAAAACGTTCCCGTTTCCAGCTCAGGAGCTGGAGACACCAAACTGCTCCCAACAGCCCTGAGACATCTCCCTGCCCACGTGTCCTGTTTTAAACCCAGGTCTCTGGAGCAGACGTGAGGCTGCATCTCCCCTTTGGGTGCTGCTGGACCAGAAAGCCTCGCTGGCACCGAGACCCCTGCCTCAACACCCAGAGCATCCCACCATGGGTGGGGAAACTGAGGCTGCGCCTTGCCATGGGGGTCCCCACAGCGGCTCAGCTCAGAGCCGAGGAGATGGGAATGTGATGGCTCCTCATAGGTGCCAAGACCGGGAAAGGCCGTCCTGCCACTGACCTTGGCAGGCCCCGCAGAAGCTGTTAAGTTGGTTTCCAGGAATTAGCAATCAGGCGTCACTCCCACAGCCGCAGAGGAGCCGGGGAGGAATCAGCGAGACAAAACCAACCCCCCCCAGCAAAGGAACATGGAAAAAAAAAAAGAGAGGAAAACCTGCCTGGGAACGGCCAGAAACGCAGGAAAATTAACTCCATCGCCCATTTCTCCTTTTGAAGGAGCAATGAGGAGGAAGAGCCGCCAGCCCGGTTGTTTAGCTCGATGGCCTCCCGCTCCTCCCGTCGCATGACAAGGCTGAGGTTTGGGGACCAGGAAACCCAACATCCGAATGGAACACGGCTCATCCGCGGCAAACTTTCCAGCCAGGATCTCGGAGGACGCTGCTGAGGTTAACTGAAGTTTGCTCAATCCATGGGGGTTGGAGAAGTGGGGCCTGCAGCCCGCTTTCCAGAGGGGCAGGAGGTTGGGGATGTACGTGACATCCCCCAGTGTGGGCTGCAGAGCAGGTAAAGCACCCCCGTGCCAAGAATGGGGAAAGAATCCCTATTTTAGGAGCTATTTTAAGGGCCTGACACAGACACAAACCGCAGCTCTTAGAAAGGGCACTTCCTTCCCATGGCCCAGCTCCTTTTCTGCCCGATCTACAGCAAAAAGACACAGGATTCAAGCACACACTGCCCGAAAATCTCTTCCCAAATAGCCTCAAACTGTGGGTAAAACCTCTGGGTTTAAGGAAACCAGGAATCGCTGCTTTCCAGGGATTTCACCCCTGCATCTCCCTGTGCTGGGGACTCCCTGCCCTGCCTGTCTAGGAAGATTTAGAAGCCAGGAATCATTTATGGAAGCATCCAGCTCGGAAACCCATCTGCTTCCCCCCTTCTCCTCAGCTCCTGGGAGCGAAGCCGAGCTGGGTGCTCTCGCTGGAGGCCAACCCCAGCTTTGCCTTAGGAGGAGGGTTCACAGGCATCTGGTTAAAAACAACCCAGTGAAATCCAGTGGTGGAAGCTGGGAGGGCAGAGCCATCTCCCACAGCTTCCCCCCCTCCACACACACACATATCACAGCAACCCTTCTTGTCTGGGCTTTGGAGCCGGCACCAAAACGAAACCGGTTCCTGAGGCTTCGCACACCCTTATCCCAACGGGTCACGAAGCCGAATATCCTAAACCAAAACCTTCCCTCTCCATTATTTCCAGCTCCCGATAAGGAATCCATCAGCTGCCCGGAGCCCGAGCGGAGCCGCTGGCCTATTTCTGCCACCAGGTTACACAACCCCTTCCCGAGGATTTGGCTGTTGCACAATCCCGGGACACTTGTGAGTGGAGGGAGAAGCCGAGCCCGTATTTCCTTACGGATTGCTCTGCATTGGGAAGTTATTTCCATGCACTGTGTTTGGGGTGTTTTCTATGTTCTCTCTTGTTTTACTTCCTACTTAATGCAGGCGAAGGGGCAACATGGGGAGTTTTGTTTCTCCATCAGCGTCCCCAGTGTGATCCGATGGAGCGAGCCGGGCTCTCCATGCATTTTGGGTTTGGTTTTGGGGGGATTAAAAGGGGATATTTGCAAATCCCAACCGCCTCACACCCAGACACTGCAACCGCAGGAACAGGA
>NW_009941713.1:0-251 GCF_000696875.1 Nestor notabilis | reverse complement strand
CAGCGCGCCGGCCCCCCCCCCCCCAGCCATAAGAGAGCAGAAACTTGTATTTTCCAAGCGCCTGAACTCTGGAATCGCTGGTGACGAAGGCTCCGTGCATCCCAACGGGACACTCGGACTTGGCGTTTGCGGTCCAGGAACAGGCTCTGGACCCGTAAATTAAGGGAAGGGGAAGGCGCGGGGATGTTTCCCATCGCCGTCAGTGCAGGGGATGGGGACACGGGCACACAACGCCTGGGGGGGCCCCGCGG
>NW_009941712.1:1326-7688 GCF_000696875.1 Nestor notabilis | reverse complement strand
CTATTCTATGATTCTATGATTCTATATTTTGGGAAGTACTGGAAGCCATTGGAACAGAAGAAATGTTTGATCTATATCATGCCTTAAAGAATTGCAACCTTCTCTTAATTTTGTTTGTATTAAATTTCAAATGTATTCAGTGACTCGTTCTTGCAAACAGATGGGGTTGTGATTGTGACCTGTCACAGCTTCTGTCACGCTGTTTCTGTGGGCTATGCATGATGGGTGTAGGTGGATTTACATACATACATAAGTGCTAAGATAGAGACAGTGAAGAGTGATTCAGAGAACACCCAGCCAGGGCTTCTACTGCCTGTTTTCCTGTGCAGTCGTGGAAAGAAGCAGAAACCAACCTGTTGTAGGGGCTTAACTGAGGTGTATGTCTGGAAAAGGAAGGAAGTATTAATGTTATTACATTGCCAAAGACTTTGAGGACATATCTGCAATGCTGGAAACAGCACTCATGCCACTATTGTAACATGCATTTGCTTCTTGGACCCTCTGGCATTTCTTTCTAGTGAGCTGATATCACATTATTTCCTCCTAACAAAAGAATATAAAGCGATTGAGAGCTGAAACATACTCCCAAGGAGATCTGTAGTAAAAGAAACTAGAAATGGATCCTGAACTGACAAAACCAAGACTAGTTCAGATAAGAAGGGCAAAGAAGGTGAAAACAAAAACCTTAACCTGTGCCTGTTAAATCTGCAAATAAGCAGGTCTAACTCATGGTGCACATGAATAAACTATAAAGGAAGATGTTTCCTCTGAGAAACTGAAGTGGTGTGCAAGCACAGAGAGGAAACAGAGCTATCAATTCAATGTTATAGTCTGAAAGAGTTGAGAAGTCAGGGAATGACAAGGTCAGTGCTGTTTCTGACTAAGGACAAGGTTATAGATTTGCTGTAGTATCCTGTAGAAGTTAACATTTTGAAGAGTTTAGGAATAAAGTAGAATCATTGGCAGTTGGAAAGGAAGAGTAGCACAGAAAGAAGTGGAAGAGTTACCAGGTAGAGTTTACCAGCTCTCCCTTGAGTAACTAGCTCAAGGGAGAGAGAACAGCTCCCAGATTAAGATTATTTAATTTAGGTGCTCATGTGAAGGCATATGCATGCTAATTCGTTGTCTAAACGATCATTATCTTAAACTAAAGTCAAGGGAGAGAGAGTCATTACAGTCAGTGGAGGCTGGTATAAGATTTAGCTCATTGTATGCCTGCAGAGGTTGCATCAACAGCCTATTTAGTCAAGTGTACTGATGACAGGCTTGATTTAGTTACCAAAACAGTGGTCTTTTTTGCCATCTGGGATATCTTATACTGAAACATTCTCTGGGTCTGTCAGATAGGACCCACAACTCTGCTCCTACATACTCTTCTACATGAAAAATTAGAGACTGTGTTATACTCTAAAATCTCAGTCAAAGTGGATTTAGTCAACTGAATTGGATTCAGATCATAGGGAGATCACAGATAGTATCTCATTTGTACACACCTAAATATAGGTGTCTCAATTGGGGTTCATAATCCCATTTTAAATAATAAATTATACTAGATTAATTTCAATCCTGGACTTTTCATGCAAGTGGGATTTGTGCAAGTAGAAATATGCAGAGGTTTAAGCCTCACAAAAGGATGCTTTTCTTGTCAATTAGTGTGAAAGTCATAGAGCTTAGCACAAGAGATGAATCAAAACAAAGAGATCATGTGAGGTGTGTATATCTGCAGCTTTGGAAAACAGAATTTGCATTTGTACCATCTGATTTATTTCTTTAGAAAGAAGCTGTGGGATATGGACGCTCCAGGTGAAAGAAATAGCTAGGCAAGAACTAAAAATTAAGACAGCCCAAAAATTCAGAAAAGGGAAAATGCTTGCATTTGTTTGGAAAATAAACCAAAACAGAACAGAGTAAAGATAGGAAATAATTGTCTACTACTTTACATATTAAAATATTCTTTAAAGAGAATAAATGTCATATTTGCTGTGAAGAAATTTCAGATTACCTGTAAAACTTTGATTTTCCAGGAGAAAACTAAAATAAAGAAAATTGAAAATTACAATATTCTTTCAGAGCAGTTCTGATGTTTCTTTTTCCCTGTACAGGCAATTTATGGAAGATTATTGCCACAAAATTAACGCTGATAATTGGAGGGTTGTTGTTTTTTTTTTTCACAGAGATCTGTGGAACTCCCCTCTAACAGAATTAAAACTAAGGAGCTTGATCTTGCAAAAAATCCTTTTTTATATTTCATACAGCTTTACTGGTCAGTAATGTTGTCATTCTGTTTTGCCAGTGCTGTCACATGGCAACAACTGAAGCATGATTTATGTTTATAATTATTATGTGCTACTGTTGGGAAAGGAAGGGTTAGATTCCTCCAGTTCATAATGTTGTCTATCTATGACATGTCCTGTCCCTTTTGCTTCTCTACAGTAGTTTTGAACAGGTTATTTTTAGTCTTATTATTATTTCTTACTGCCTGTGCTTTCAAGTTTCCCTCTGACTTTAATTAAAGTGTCCTTAGGCTTGTGCATGTAAAAAGTTAACAAGTTCACCCAGTCAAGATCTATCCTAATTACAATGCAAAGTAGGAGTTCAAGTGAGGAGAACATCAAACAGTTTTTATGTGACATATGAGAGCTTGACACTGTATTTTGACAGGGCTGTTGTAGAGTACATGATGTCACTAAAATACATTTAAAAAGTAATATCCCAGCTTACACATCAGCCATGAAACAAGCTGATAGTGTAGAGAGCAAGCTGTACAACATGCTGCATAGAGCAAAAGACAGTGTTTGGCATGTTATTGATGTGTTATATAAACAGTGGTAAGATCCAAAATACGATGAGTTTTGGTTTAGCTTCTTACGTATGATGGCAATCACAGATGAACCAAATCTGTAGGCCAGTTCTTCACATGGAGGTGTCCACAATGTAGCTGCTTGATGAAAGATTGAGCAGTGGACCTTTGCCAGTAACAAACACAACCTGCCACAGCATGAGCTAAACAGCACAGTCTTTCTAGGCAGTAGAGGGCAAGCACATTTTCTGTAGATGTGACTGAGAGAAAAGGCATAATACAACCTCACTACACTAGGATTCTATTCAACAAAATACTTTCTTTTCACCCCAATTGCCATTATGATCAATAAAGTTAAGGTCCCACACTGCAGGTGCTTAGAAAAGCAGGCTGTGAACCCAGTATATGCCTTCGTTTTAGACTGTAGTTCATCCATTCTAGGCTGAGATTGATCATGCTAAGTTTAATTTTTTCCACTGCTTGTAAGAGGACCCAAGAATAACTAGCTTAGATGTCAATGCTGCAAGCACCTTCACTTTAAACCCCACCAGTGAACCAATCCCACTGCATTTTTTATGTCCTCTTTTAAAATTTTAGCTCTCCAAGTAAGCATAGAGTATGTACACTTGTTGAGGAAGAAGACAACCTGCGACTGGGAGAAGAGAAGAAGGGAGGGTGGATATGACTGCTGTATATTATCAGAGCCAAAACAAACAGGAATTTTTTACTGAGAGCTTTTCTCTTTCCACAGAAAGTTTGTTGCTGTTACCAAAATTGGAATTTTCTTGGAAAATACATTGTTTGATTGAGGTCTTAAGATACTACAAATAAGATTGAGAAACAATGCAAGATGTGAAGAAAATACCAGTGAAAAGTATGAGAGGTTAATTTCCTGACCTTCAGCTCTACTCATAACTCATCTTCATCAGTGATGCTGGGAGTATCCTGAAGTCAGACCTGACACTATGATTGCAGTCTTGTAAGTGTGCAGATGACTGTACAGGAGTCCTGCATGACAAGCACCTTTTATTTCACCATTTACAGTGCCACTCAGCACTCAACCTCTTCAGTGGCAAGATCAATACACTGAATGAGAAGAGGTGGAGAAAGGAGGAATGTAAGCGAGACGAAGAGCAGAAATACATGGAAGAACAGACAAGGGAAGAGAAAGAATGAGATCTACAATGTTTAAAGGGCAGTTTTTTCCTTTTTAATAGTTTTATAAAGTCAATCATGCATCTTTTCGTTTAAGGGAGACATTTCTGGAAGATTCACACAGTATCTCATCTGCAGTTTCTGCATTCTACTGTTAATAAAATGCAATGTTAATAGAAAAATTATTTCATACAGTATATCACAGCTTAAATACTTAAAGTAGCCTACCTGCAGAGCATCTGAACTGCCAAACAGACACTTGTCTGAGCAAAGTTTAGGACTGAAGAGCAGAGGTATTCTGCATTGCCTCACAATTTAGGTGAAAAGGAGGCGATAGCAACCACATTTTGCTTTCTGTTCATCCCTGGCTGAGAACAGCAACAATTTCCTTATGACTGGATGCAAGCACAAATTATGCTTGGAGGCAAAATAATGTGCAGAGACTAGAAACATAGTGTCGCATATCTTAGAACATCTTAGGCATCCATTATTAGCACTGCATTTACCTAATTGTATTTCAGCATGAATTGTCTTGTAAGGAGTGTATGTAGACAGCATTGTAGTTATTGTGACAGCCACAAGGCCTCCCTGAATGTCATAGCACAACATACTGTACTTAATGTTGACACTGTTCAGTGAAACAATTATTACAATCAATCTGACTTCTAATGCAACTTCTCTTGTATATCTCTGGGTCATTAACCTTAACAACAACAATGTACTGTCAGTATCCAATTCCACCAAATTAGTGTACAAGGTAATAGGAAAAGAAATGTATTAATGTGTTATTAGTGACTAATAAGACAGCAACCCTTTAATATGCTATGGAGAACAGCTGAGGCATTCAATAGAAGAGGAAAGAAAGAAAATCATGGCAGACATATTCGGTGGTATATGTCAAGTCATCAGCTTAGGTGCTAAAAAGCTTAAACTCTTCACCAGAGGCTCACGAAGACCTCGCGAATGAGGCTGGGTCCATGGCATATGAAAAACAAGCAATGTATTTCATTTTGGGCTGGGCAAAAAGAACCCTTTTTCACAAAGCAGAGCTCCATGTTCGAGCAACTGAAGAGCAGCATCATGTGAAATCATATGATTGTACTAGAAAGAAATGAAAAATACTCATAACTATGAAATAATTTAAATTTTTTTGGCCGCCATCGTGTTCCATAATGTAGCTTACACTTCAGAGAACTCAAGTTATGCTGGTCTAATATAAATAAGCCTTTGCATCAGTGCCACCCAGTTTATCTTCCAGCTGGTAGGCTCTATATGACATCTTCTGGAATTGTTTGAGATGACTCTTTACTGAGATGATATGTGTCAGAGCTCATCACGTCCAAAAGGAACACAGAGTACCCACAACCCAGTAAAATGGGTGCACTGAGGCTCCAGGATGAGTGACCAAGTGAGCACTGTAAATCCCACTGACATGCAAGTATCAGGACAAGTGCTGTGTTTGAGGATGACTCCTGCCAGCTTGCATTAGCAGGGAAAGGTGTGATGGGTGAACGTGGCATGACACAGGTAGGATTTGGATCCCCTTTAATGCCGTGCAACATCAGTCTTTATGTGGAATTACTGAATGGGCAATACATCCCTCTTCCAAGAAAAGCTGTGTTCAGATTTTTGATGTAGCACAGAATAAAGCTTCAACAGACATCACTCAATAATAATAAAGAAAAGCTAAGAAAACATTATTAACCAATTTCCCAGTCTGTCTTTAGCACTCACCCATCATCTTTGATGCCACATTAGATTAATATTTAATAATAATAATAAATAAAAGCTAAATAAAAGCTAAAATAACATTATTTTCATCTCACATTTCCAAAGATCTTTATAGGTTATAAAGGAAAGTTACCATTTCAACATCAAACCAGAAATCCTTTAAAATCAACCTTTCAGAGCAGAAGAAAGAGACATGAATAATTAATGACATGATTAATCATGAAGGCAACATTTCTTGAACAAAGTAGATCAGGCACTTCATTTAGAGATTGGCAGCACCACTGGATCAATATCTTTTGCTATACACAAAGTTCTATAAGATTTTAATCTTGTAATTAGGATTCTTGTTTTAAGGCTGAAAAATGTCATTCTGTGTTCTGGTAGGGCACTTTCCCTGGTGTTTAATTTCTATTCTGCAAATCCATACACAAAGTTAAATAAAATATTATTATTGTTATTATTATTATCAGCATTATGAATAACAGATATAAAAATAATTTAATCCTTATATTTTGGTAAAATAGATAATAAATGTATAAAAATACAAACAAAAGACTTCAGCAAGTTTTACATTACCAAGAACTTCTGTCTTGCACAGCTGATCAAATCCAGGGCTACTATTTGTTAAAAATTCCAATTTTCTCCTGTCATGAAAACCTGATAAAACACGTAATTA
>NW_009941712.1:0-1262 GCF_000696875.1 Nestor notabilis | reverse complement strand
AAAAAAATCCCCAAATACTTCTGCTTTGGTAGCCTGATACCAAGCTTATCATATAGTTCCCACTAGTATTGATGAATTCTAGGTGAGGCTTTTCTACATGAGTAAGTTTATTATTAATCTCATCAAATGGGATTAGTTTCACCTAACTTTAGCCATCTAATAGATTATTTGTCTAATGTGAGATATCTGAATGATCATCTCCTATAGCCAATAGCTTTAGATAAATCTCCAGAGATGGGGTGTGGGCACAGATGGGGTTGCAGTTACCCAAGGTAGGTAAGTAGCATGGGGAAAAGGACCAGGTATCTCTCCTTATTGATGGAGGAAGACAATGAGATGGCTAGTTTAAATCTGATCAAAACTCTGAGTTTTGTATGAATAAATGCACGAGTCATACTTCTTGTGATCAGTTAGCTTGTGAGGTGGGGCAGTGGAATGTCATTGGAACGTCACAGGAGTGGTCCGGTGACTCTTTATTATACAAATTAATTATTAATTAAAATATATTTTAGAAATATTGTTGAAAGGGGAATAAAGGGAGGGCCCACTTTCTTGTTTCACTGTGCTGACATTGGTTACAATTCTTATTTTCTTCATCTCCTGGATGCCAAAGCAGCACTGAGTTTATCTTATCTTCATCTTTCTTTCCTTGGCTTTTTTAATGTTACAAGAACGTGAAGTTTGACACTTAGTTTGACCTTAAGCTGTGTCTCTGAGAGAAAATGGAGGCAATAACTCTACTTTCAGCAATGGGCAGCCTAAGAACTTTTTTATTCAGAAGGATCTGATGAGTCAGGAAGTTTTTATTTCTGTAGGCCATTTCCATGGCATGACTTATAAATATCATGGAAATGTGGCTATTACACATTTGAGAACATGCTACTGCATAAGACCACAAGTGGGGAGAGGAAGAATTATACTCAGTTTTAACTAATGTGAAAAAAGAGAGTTAATTTTCAGCATTCGTAAAGATTATCATTTTTGTTTGTATCACTGTCATTTTGAAAAAACAATGCTGGTTTGTTTCATAAAAACATACAGGCTATTCTATATATTGATTAATTGGTATGCCAAATCTTATAAACAATACCTAACATTTCATAGCACTTCCCTTCAGTGTAATGCTTTATGAACATTGGGTAGTACTGTCTCTTGAGATTCAGCCTCTGCATCACTCAGTTAGAATTAAATCTGGCAAGGGACATCAGAAATATCAGGAAAGGCTTCTATGGGTATGTAGCAAATAAAAGACAGACTAGGGA
>NW_009941711.1:1023-1299 GCF_000696875.1 Nestor notabilis | reverse complement strand
CCATATCCCATATCCCATCCCCCATATCCCAAATCCCACACTCCATATCCCATATACCATACCATATACCCCATATCCCATACCCCATATCCCACATCCCATCTCCCATATCCTCATGTCCCGTATCCCATGTCCCGTGTCCCCATATCCCATATCCCCACACCCCATACCCCATATGCTGTATCCCCATGTCCTGTATCCCATGTCCCCATGTCCCGTATCCCATATCCCGTATCCCATATCCCATATCCCATGTCCCTTATCCCCTATCCTGTA
>NW_009941711.1:413-702 GCF_000696875.1 Nestor notabilis | reverse complement strand
CTATCCCTTATCCCATATCCCCATGTCCCGTATCCCCATGTCCCGTATCCCATGTCCTGTATCCCATATCCCGTATCCCACATCCCGTATCCCAATGCCCTACCCCAGGCAGCGCCTCCGGCTCCATCGCAGCCTCGGGCCCTGCTCGGGTGCCGGCTCCGGGCGGGATTTATACGGATCTGGGAGGAAACAATTACTGTGGATGGGGCAGAAATTCCGGCTGTGCCGGAGGCGGCTTCTCCTGAGTCAGGGCCCAGCAATTCCCAGCGGGATCCAGCCCCGGCCCCGG
>NW_009941711.1:0-363 GCF_000696875.1 Nestor notabilis | reverse complement strand
GGGGCGGAGCTGCTGCCGCAGGAGGGATATGGGGGGATACAGGGACAGAGGGGCCAGAGGGGATGTGGATGGAGGGATATGGGACATCAGGGATACAGGGACATCAGGGATACAGGGACATGGATATAGGGATATGGGACATGGAGCCAGGGACATGGACACAGGGATATGGGACACGGATCCAGGGACATGGACACAGAGATATGGGATATGGATCCAGGGACCTGGACACAGGGATACAGGGACGTGGACACAGGGATATGGGGGTGGCAGAGCCAGTGGCAGCACCCGGTGGCCCCTCCCCCATCGCGATGACATCACGGTGACATCACGGTGACGTCACCGCTTCCTGTGGGCCCTGCC
>NW_009941710.1:0-70778 GCF_000696875.1 Nestor notabilis | reverse complement strand
CTTGCACTTGTCTTGGTTAAACTTTATAAGGATCTGATATCAGACAATCACAACCACTTCTCCAACTTATAGGGATTTTCTGGTCTTCGTGATTGCAAACAAGAGCTTTTACTGACAAAGTTACAAGGACAAGATGTAAAAGGATCTTTATAGTCACTATTCTGGTTTGATTTCCTAAAACAAATTAAATTAAGATTGCCCTGGATTACACAAGAAACCAAGATGTATGAGGCTAAGAAACCCATGGGAGGCTGTTACCTAGCTGCCACCTCTAATCCAAGGGTGGAATAACACCCATACATCTTCTTTCCACACCATGAGAGTATCATAAAAACTGAGTTATTTGCCCACAAGAGGCTGCATCATCTGATTTTGGTACAAAACAAAACTCCTCCTCTCCTGAAGAAAGCTTCTATCTTCTTCCGTGGTCTCTCTCAGTAACAAAACCAGCCTCTCTTGGGAGACATTCCCTTGCTTGTTCTCTCCTGACCATGTTCACTGCACTTTCTCAAAAACTTTATTTTAAAGGTTTGTGCTAAAACAACTGGCCTTTTTTTCTATCTTAGGGGATGTTTTATTGTTGCAGACCCCAAGCCTGTGTCAAGAAGCCAGCATGAATGGGATTTCAAAAGCTGCTCCCATCCTGTTGTGCTATGAAGCATGTTTTGAAAAGGAGCCAGCCTGTCACTCACTTTGTACCGTTAGCACCTTCTCTCTTCCCAGGGAATCTCAATCCAAAATGGAGATAAGACAACAATGGAGAAAGTAAATTAGCCCAATATTCAAAATGGACATGGCAGTCAGTTGTAGAAATAGAATGTACCTATGATTTGAAGGGGAAATTGTAGATAATACAGAGCTCTGATATAATCCAGCAGCACTGTATACATGTATGTATTGTTCCTTCAGCATAGTTTGATAGATACGGCAAACATAATGAAATACACTTTTGGTTTAAAAAAACCCAGGGTTTTCTTGTCCAAAAAACCCCTCCTGCAAGACTTTCCTCAGATACCCCCAACATGAAAATGTCTCTGTCTCTCTCTGTCACATAGTTCCTTCCTATTTCTCCTCACCTCATAAAAAGTAAACCATCCTTTAAAAAGCCAAGTAAAATTTTAAAGCAATAATTTTTTCTGGAGTCATGTAATGTTTGGCTTTGCTCCATCTCTTCTGCAGGAAATCTAGATAACATCTAATGGCAATGGCATTTTCCTTGAAGAGAAGCTACTGTGTAGGTATAATGTCTTCTTTCCTAAATGAAGCAATTTGATTATAAATGACCAAATGGCTATTCTACCAAGGGAAAGCTACTGAAGACAACCTCCATGTGAGCCCCTAACACATAAGCACTTTTTTATCTTACAGTCTAGTATGAGCTCCAGCCAAAGCACATTTTGGTCAACCTTCCGAGTGGCCAGCAAAACCAGAGGTCACCATAGGGACGTGGATGAACAGAGAGTGCTGACACATGTGGCAGCAGATTACACTGGGCTGACTGATGCTGTATCCCGCTGGGCTCTGGGAGGTTATCGCCTTCACTGGAAAGGTGTCTGAATGGGAAATGAATCTACTTGTGAACAGCTGCAGTTTACAGCCCAGTATTATACTGTAAATTAAACCAATGTCAGGCTACATTAATATAACAGATTATAAACAGTGGTGGAGGAACAAATGCACATCCCATGTAGCTATCACCACGGTGGCTGTACTAACTTTCCAGAGAAAGGCAGTACATACAGACATGAGTAGAAGCTGCTTCAGCCATGCGAGCTTAATTTGCTGTTGAATGTGTCTGTAAACCTCAGACATAATGCATGAATAAAACAGGTTTCCTTTGTGAACTGAGCTGGTACCCAGGGAAAAAATAATAACCAACCTATTTCAGAGAAGAAAACCAAATAATTAGAAGTTGAAACAGGCACAGATAACAGTCACATCAAGTTTTCAAATCTGAAATGAATCAGCCAGTACTCATCCCAAAGTTGTATAACATTTGTAAATGTTATATTGTCACTATCTTCACTGCTTAGAGGTGATTCAGAAACGTGGAAATTACCAATGGGGCAAGGAGGACTGCAGCAGGGATCCAGCCCAGAGTTCAGCCCGAACCTTTGAGGAATAACCTGCCTCCAGTTCTTCAAAGCCAGGCCTTATAATAATTTGAGAAGATGGATGGAACAAGTTAAAACAGACACACTGATTTGTGTAACAAGGCTTTGGGCAGGGGGGACATAAGGGGTGGGAGTCATGTTTGACACCTCAAAGGTAACTAAGTCTAGACCCCTGGAAAGCATGTAGTGTATACATGTGACATACAGGTGGAATTTAAGCATCTCTATTTAAGATGGGGAAATGCAGCTTTGGCAGAAGAGGTGGAAAGCAGTCCCTGCCCAACCTCTCCTTAACCCGATTCCCATGCTTAGCTCAGATTTATGAATCCCATGCTTGGAAGCAGGCCCCTAAAAGACAGGAGTGGCAAATTTCCTTTGCACAACCAGGGCTTAAATGGCCACTGTTAACCAAGGCTGAAAGGTATCACCAGATAAAACCTTTTGAAAGCAGAGCGTCAGTAAAGCACACTTAAACATATTGACATACATAAACTATTTTCCTAGTGGAATATTTTATGGACTCTAACCTTACAAACTTTTGAGTCTATGGAAGCTTTGCCACTGGTGTAGTGCCGCTAGAAATGTTATATAAGTAGGACTAAACACAAGCAAAAGTAGACTTAAAGTTGAAATTATCCATGAAATCATAAGCGCTTGCTTTAGATTGCAGACCTATTTTTGCAACAATGCCTGAACAGTGCAATTAGACATGTTAAAAGAGTAAAGAACAAATAATGCTATGCAACAGCCTAAAAATACTCTTATTAACTTAAGAAAATGGGTTCTCCTAGAACATTAAAACTATTAAATGAAGAAACTAGTAATTGGTACTACTGAGGTGTGATACTTCAGAACCTGTGCAGGAAAGCAGCAAATGAGACCTAGGGAAAATCACTTGATGCAGAATTTATTTTGTACTGTAATATTATCATAGGCAACTACAGTCTAAAAAACCACAAAAAGATAGCTAATAATCATAAAATCATAGAATGGTTTGGGTTTGAAGGGACTTTAAAGATCGTTAAGTTCTAAAAACCACGAAGGGAAGGAATTCCTGACCTGTGATTGAAATCAAACTACCCAGCTGGGTTATTATGGCAATGGACAATGTTTCCTAAGAACTGTATCGTATCAACACACAACCTTCTCCTCAGAAGAGGAGAAACAGAACAAGGTGGTACCTTTGGACCTCTGAAGTTTGCTCTACTCAGAAGAGACGAGAGCAGAACAGTTGCTCCAGGCTAGGGCATCTGCAGCTCTTTCAGCCACGGAACAGCACTGTGGCCCCTCTCTCCCCCTGGGAATGTATGCACAACCTGAAGTTGCTCACATTGAAGGACTCACTGATCAGCTGCATCCACAAGTTGTAGAGTGCTCCTGCTTAGTCTCCATAAGAATCTTTTCCTGGCATTGCTATGCTGGCTAGGAACAAGAAAGACAAAACCAAACCAAACCCTGCCAACATTATTTTTCCAGCAAAACTTCCAGAGTTAATGTAGCAGTAGTGATGGAAACACGCTATTGTTGACTCAACTAATGTCCTTCAGAGAAGTGGTGTAGCTATGCCAGGGATAACAGACCACTGGCACCGGTACCAAGTTTGGCACTGACCTTGATTTGGGCTGGTGCCAACTACAGTGAGTTATAACACCTTCTCAAATAAAATATGGCAATGGATTCACCAAAGGCTCTCTGAAAGCGAGATATACCAGCAGGAAAAACTCCTCAGACAAGTGTGCAATAATTCACCTACAGGGTGCTTCAATGAAAAGACAACATCAAAATGGCTGCTGGAATGGAGAGACAGTGTTGTTGAGCCTAGACTGGAACGGAGGTAACAGCTTAAGAAACAGGCTGTTGACTAAGCAAGGGGAAATGTCAGTTTGACAACAAGGTAATCAGAAATGATTGCAGAATCTCTCTTTGTATCTAGATCTGCATGTCAAAGCCACTGTAGTTTTGACAATGATCATCAATTTACAGGCCTGCTACAATATTTGTGTCATCATCTTCTATTGAGACACTGAATTAATTCATATTTATTTTTAATGACTCAGGGCAGCAAGTTATACAGGCAGTAATAATGCTTGAATTAATATAAGGTTGTGACATCAATGGTTCTTAAGTTAGGACATAACACAAATCCCATTAAAAGGAGAGCATATTCAGCACTGAGCACTAGAGAAGAGTATTTACACACTAAATCTTATTAATAAACACTCCAATATAGTGAGAAAACAAATAGATATCAGCCTGCAATATTTAAATACCGAGCCTAATACTGCTGAGCTGGCATTAGCTGTCATAATCAATGGGAATTGTTTACACAGATTCCATTCCTTCAGTTACGCAAACAGATCCCATGTAAACACTAGACCCAACACATCGGTGTGTGGCCCCATTCCAGGCTACTTGGAAATGCCACATAGTTCCAGTCTCAATAACAGCATCTTCCCATGGCCAGAGCTCCAAAAGCAGGGATGAGGGAACCTACACTAAAGTTCCTTATTCAGGACATCCACGTGACATTGGGCAAGTTGCTTTCACTCAAATGGAATTTTTTCCACTCCTTTAAAGCCTATTTTTCTCCCATGGCTCTTTAAGAATTACAGGAGAAAGTGGAAAGATGAGTGCTCTTAATTACTCTTATGGAAAAATCCTATAGGATTCAGTAACTGGGGTGGGGATGGATTGGATTTTTACCTAGTGTGACAGAAAAGATTTCTGCAACGGAAACTTAGAGGATGATTCAAAGCCTTACAGAAAGTATACTCTCACTAAATCTGAATAGAGTTGTGAGAAAAAGTTTCAGAGCCCTGCTGATTCTAGATTTCCTTACTCAGATTTACTATTTATTTTTAGAGAAGAAAAACGTTTCTCCCAGTTTTGTCATCTAGAAGTGATATTTTTCTCATGTCCCATTAAATAGCTCTTTATAACCACCCTGTTTTTTTTTTAATATTATTATAATGTTAATTTATAAACTTTGTCAGCATATGACACGATGCTTGTGCTCATAAAGCTAAAGCTGACTTCATTGTACCTTACTTCAGGATAGTTATCAGGGGAACACTGATTCAGAATAAAGAAAACAGGCTTTTTTCGTGCATTAGAATGTTATCAACTTATGATATCTAGATAAACTTCACCAGGATGAAAAAGTTTACTATACTTCAATAAAATGGGCCCATTGCTGAAGCTCCTAATGTTTATTTGACTTTTTACAGATGATGGGCAGGGATACTAAAAGGCAATTATGTGGTTGAAAAGGAGTTTCATAGTTTACAGACAGATTTAAGATTCAGAATCTGAATTTTGCACATGTAAATGTGCCAGCTACCCATTCCAGCCATATACTTACAAAATCTATCCAGGGTCACATCATCACATTGAAATCACATTAATACTACTAATTTGCTAATTTAGCTCATTTTTGAGCAAGAATGCATCTAACCAATTTGATCTCCTCTTTACCAGAGCCATAGAGTTCATTAACAGTGCTAGCAAACAATGATCATAGCACAGTGAAAGTCTACCAAGTGGAAATGTAAAAGCATGATAGGGAGACATGCAGAGTCAGAAGGGCTGTGTATTTCTCAAGGAAGAGTTTTCATGACACTGGTCTACAGTCCACATCAAAGCTAACAAACTTCAGTTGATAATTTAATAAAAGTTTAGCTGAAAACCTGGAGAATTTTAAACCTCCTGAAAGTGAAGGCCAGTGAAGAGAAGCTTCCTCCCATAGCTCTGTGAATTCTTCTCATTCAGACCTGTAATATTCAGCTTGAGCTTCTAAGTCCATGACCACTGTGCTAGGCTTTCCTATAGAGAAACTCAACTGAGAACAGACAACTCACCTCACAAACTACAACATGTCTGAAGCAAGGTGGCAAACACTACAAGTGAACATGTTAACCACAATCTTGCTGGCTTCCATCATCCCTTCCCTATCATCCCTATTTTAAAGAGCCTTTTCATAATTTATTGTCTAGAAGGAAAAATATTTAATGCTAATGTATTCAGGAATAGTATGCAGGAGGTCCCTAGGTTCAACAGCCCATTTCTTGCCTTATCTGACAAAACCATTTTGGCTGTTTAATAATAACAAAAAAGTCCACATTTTAAATCCCTGGGAGAAGATATTTATTTTAATTAGGGAGCTGTTGATTAATTTAACTCTTTGTAAGCCCCATATTTAGCTATCACTAAACTGAAAAATACCTAAGAGTAATTAACATGGCATCTTTTATGACCTTCCTTCTAAAAGTTTTTATGAACTTGTGTTCATGTTTTCTGTCACGATAACAGAAATGCATATTTTCCACATCAAACAACTGGAGTATCAGAGCATGAGAAAGGTGTTTCTACCCTCTTTCTGGGATGCATCATAATGTGCTTGCATGACTCTTTAGAGGACACTTTTAACTGAGTTCTTAATTCATGCACTTGGTAGTTTATTTGTTTCAAACCTTGAATTAAATAGATTACACTGAAAGATTTCCTAGAGTGTTAGCTGGCTAGCTGTTAAACAACGAATCCTCTGGTTTCTTAGAGTACTTCAGGATATGCAATGGCTAAGAAATATATGCATCACTAAAACTTTTTAATTGTCATTATATTAGTGCCTATATCTCATGAGGATGGAATTACAAAAAGCACTATTGTTTTTATATGTACAAGAAACTTATTTCAGCTGGCTGCTAAATGTAACTAGCTAAAACAGGTCCATCACTTTTACTCTGAATACTTCCTTACTTCCCAAGGAGTCAATTAAGCCAATAGAACCATTCACAGAACAAGGATATTGGAATTCAGCTTCTAAATCAGTCTGCTAACTGGTTAAATTGTGCTTACTTAGGAAATGGTTAGAAAGCAATTCCAAGTTATAGCTTCACAGCCAGACAAAAATCTTGGACTGCTCCAGCAATTAGGGGAAGTTAAGCCCCAGTTTTGCTCTAGCTTTTAAGGACAGCTTTGGGCTATGTTACAGCTGCATTATATACAAATTTGCCTGCTTCCTCATATCCTTCCCCAAAGTAAAGTTGTATTAGGTATAGTACAAATTCTTCATTTAACAAGATCTTTAATCTTGCAGAAATTAGAAGCACAGCACCTTTACCTTCTAATTCATTACCTATTTGTCTCTTAAAAGGAAGACAAATTTCTTTTGAAGGACAAAAGTTAAATATGCTTTTAACTTGCAAATAATAAAGGCATTTCTTGTACTTATTTAGAATGAAACCTAGCAGAAAAAGTCTTTGAGGGAAGAGCAGCTCCGGAAATAGCTTGGCATTAGCCTAGTAGTGAGAAAAGGTGAGAGGAATGTGAACTAAACTACAGGTGCTAAGAGAAAAAAACCCACTTAATGCTGTACATGTTAAATGGGTCCGCAAAGGCCTTTGAAAACCACGTACTACAGAAGTAAGGGGCCTCAAAGTTGGAGATGTTTCAAGTTTCATTACCGTAAGAACTTGCCATTGCATAACACAACCAGACCCCAATATCACAGTGCATCCCAATGCTGATTACATGTCATGCTCTGGACTCTGTTAGAGAAACAATGGTGTCTGGAACCAAAACTAAAGTGCAGTCTTAAGAATTCTAGCTATCATGAGTTACAAGACTGTAAGCAGTTCTAGAGTTTCCTCTCCAGGGCAATAACATCCCCCAAAGGCTTTTGGCATTGCATGGCAAAGAGTGCAGGCCTTTCTGGCCAGTGTTCAGCACTGTGAGAGGGACAGCAGGGCATGCATGGATCCTGGTGCTGGAGGCACCTGGAGAGATGCAGAACCCACCTGGTTCTAATTAATTAACTAATTAATTAGTTGATTAACTCCTCACAAAATTCAAAAGGTACAGGAAGATTCTAAGCAGCTTCATGGAAGGTAAAAGCTTTCAGAGAGAAAAAGAGCTGTGACAAAGAAGTAACACGTACACACTGCTATGCGTGACTAGAAACGTATGCATCTGTTCAGGGGAAGTCTCAAAAATAACAGACTACTTAGAAAAGCTGCAACATTTAGGACCTAAAGATCACTGCCCAGTCTCAAAACATCTCATGGACAATAATCATCTATCATCAAACTGTCAGTTCAAAACACTGTGGATTATGTGGTTGTGGGTCACCAGTTGTCCACAAGAACAGCTGGGGAACTTGGATCAAGCTGCCTTCACTGTATCAAAATACTGCAGTAACAGCCTAGTTTTCTTTGCAGGTGTCATACAGAAGAATACAAAGCCACATTCTTTAAAGTTACCTCCAGCCTTGTGTGAAGGATAATTGTGCTGTATCTGTAGCACATTAGAAACTGTTCTGGAGTCACTATTTAACCTAATGATCCCTTGAGACACCAAGTTATGCCATCCATAGACTGGCAGACAGTAAAAGGAAAGGAGGGGTGTGTAGCAGGGGGACTCAAGGATGACAGTCTGCACAAAAGCCAACAAGACAGAAGCCTTGCCAGGGAATAAAATATTTGCCCATCTTCCTTCCATCCCTCCTTGTCATTTGCCCTTTGCATTGGTAGTTTATCACTGAGCATTTTACATAAATATAATTGCCAAGTTAAATCAAAAGAGGGTGGTAATGGAAATCTGTGGAATCCTTGTAAATGCAGTATGACAGCTTACATTTTATGACATAAACTAATTAAAACATGCCTATTTTGTCTCTAGAACAGCATTTGAACTCAATGAAATAAAATATTTCATGGATGTCAACAGGGAGAGAATGGGAAACAACCTATCACATCGCCAACCTAGAGAAATATCATGTGTATCCACCAACACAGTCAAAACCAGGCATACACACAGCTGGATGGGATGCAGAGCTACAATTTTATTCACTCATGAGAAACCTCTAAAGCCAGCAGCAGATGGCCTGAGGAAAGTGTGAAAAGCCAGAGACTAAAGACATGCTGCATTTTCACAGGAAAGCCGACTCCCCAGTCATTCCAGGCCCTTCAAGAAAAACCCATCAAAACTGGACAGGCCATTCTAAAGTTCTGGGTTTGTTTGTGACTCTAGGATACGATTTTTCCTTGAGTCTTGCTTCTGTACGTTAGATCTCAGTAAAGAGGTTCCCCAGAGAACATCACGTCAAGCATCCAAAAGAAGCCCTTTTTATATGTGGCAAAATAAAAGCATTGAAAGACCTGAAAACCACCATTAACATTTTTAATTAGTCCTGTTTTTCAAAAACTTGATTTGTATCTCGTATCACAGTTAGGCAACAATTTGTTGGCCACAGATGTTAGTCCAAAATTGGAAGCAGAAGTTCTTTTTATCAGGGATTTTTAATAAGGAAGAGGAAGACTCATATTTAAACCGAATAGGGTAACAAAATTTTATAAAAGTGTATATTTAATGAATTCTATACATATAGTACTATTATCAGGCAAGGTAGTGATTTTCTGTTGTTTCATAATGCCATAACCATCTGATAAAGACCCCAATTTTGTACACAATCTGTTTCAATTTCTCCATATGGTTTAAATGTAAGGCAAAAGGTCAAAACACAATCTTAAATATTTAAACTGGTCAATAACAGTCATACTGCCAATGAATTATCTCAAGTTTATTGTTTAATATGGATAGCCTTTGAGGTAACCTCAAGTACATGTCATAGCTTTCTAATGAGTTTTTGACTTGTTAAGCTATGAAACATTTCTGAATTTCGAGCAGGACTAAGGAGCAGAACCCAAGTAAAACAAATTAAAAGGATAATAATTATGCAGCATCTTAGATGTACCAGACATTCGCACTATCCATATATAAAAGATACATTAATAAACTGAACATATTAATAAAAAGCTAAGACTGGCCCTTCAAGACCTCAACACTAATTGGAAAGGATTTAGACAGCACATCTTGAATAACTTCTATTAACAGTTTTGGTAAGTCATTGTTGAACTATCTAAAACTGGAACAACTTATTCTTAAACTATACAGTTCATCTACCGTATTATCATTCATGAAAGATCAGTGAAACATCATTAGACAGTGTGAGTAATGAAGCGATTGTCTAATTGCCCCGACTTGAATCTTATTTCTGATGAACTTAAATGATTAACCATGAACTGGTTTCTAGATTTTAAGGGCCACAGTTAAAGGCCAACGATTATCATCATCCCTGAGATAATTTACTTTGAACTCTGAAGAATTCTTTCAAAAAGGGTGACACCTAGGCAGATTTTATTTTTAACGAAGAGGCAAGCTTCAGAGCTAAGAGGTGCTGCTATGCCACTGTACCTAGAAGGGTAGGAAGACTACACAACCCTTCAGCAACTTTGTGATCTGTTGTGGTATCGTCCTGCAGAACAAAGAGAGATTATTGCAGCAGGAACAACTACTGGGCTTCCCATTTGGCAGCTGACAAGTTGGTCCTGAGTCTTTCAAGTAACATTCACTTATCTAAAGTCTTTTTATAAACATGTATGTCTAGAGCCCACACATTAAGAAGCCAGCCAGCCATCGGCAAAAGGACTTTGCACAGGCAAAATTCCTCCTGAGCTGGGAGATAGACTCCTGACCCATACCCTGACAGTAACACTCAGGGACATCTCATGTCAGAGTTTACCCAGCTACATGAGGATCAGGCCCCAGCCACATTAACAGTTACCTTGAAGCCTATGTCATCCACTCATGTAATTGGTCCCAGGCTGTACTTCATGGTCTCGATGAACTCCACAGTTTCTCTGGGTAAACTGTTCCAGGGCCTTGACACCCTCACAGTGAAGAACTTCTCCCTATATTTAATCTAAATCTACGCTCTTTCAGTTTACGACACAGTTGGTAATTCCTGATGTAATTCTTCTGAGAAACTTCTGAGTGCCTTTTTCTTTATAAGTCTGGTAAGAAACAACAACAGTCTCAGAATGACTTGAGTATCTGAGAACACCTCAAGTCATTTCAGAAGATACAGTTAAGGAGAACACTTTTGTCTTGGGGACATATAGAGAGATAGGACACTGTGTTTCTCAGCAAGCACTTGGTAGAGAGAAAGCTGACATATCTGGGAGTTAGGGTGGAAGAGAAGAGCACCTTGTGAAGGTGCTGCACAGGGTCAGAGTTTTGCCATGGGGCACATTCAGACCTTTGCATTTGTTCATAAGCAACAGCCCTGTCATGCCAATAGCTGAAGTCTCCCTTGATTTGATAAAATCTACATTAAGGCACCATATCACAGATTCAGCTCTTCCCTTTAACCTCCCTGCAGCACGAAGTGTATTACAAATCTGCTACAGGAATCACTTCATCCAACACAGATACGCACAAGTCTCAAGGGTGGAAAGTGGCAGCTGTTCAACACATTCACTCATAGAAGCATAGCTCACCATCAGTATTTGTTTTGCCATTGTTACAGTTCTGTTAGTGGTGAAAATGTCCGAAATATTTATTTGCTTTTCAGAAAGAATCCTATAATGGCATTTTTTTGCTGCAAATAACGCTTTGTGAACTGCAGATTAATGAGTAAAACAAGTGGTTAAAGATACCTTTTAAATATCATTCCTTTCTCTACTCATTTTATAGCTCAAGAGCCATGTGTCTCTCTTTAACATGTGATTTGCAATGTAATACTCCATGAGCTTCCATATCTGTCTTATATAATAGTTTCAAATAAAATTTGGCTCTCTGTACATCTTAACCTTGGGAACAGGACTCTTAAAATCCTAGAGGCCAAATACCAATATCCCTATAGGATTATCATGCACATCTGTATTTCTGGAAAGATGATATTTTTAAGGGAAAAGCTTTCAATTAAATTTTCCTCCAGAAACCATTGTTTTGCCCAGCTCTTTCTCGTTGCTCTCCTGGTAAGGGGCACACCATAGGGCAAACCTTGGCCGTAGTACAATTTCATCTGCTAGGTGCCTCAAGAATAAACATTTGCAATAAGTTTTATTTTTGTTTAATCTCTTTTAGATTTCTAGAACTGAGGCATTGCTGCCCTGAAAGAGTTTGTGTTACAGCAAGAGGACTGGAGGAACTCCCTCATATCCCCACCTAAGACTCAATCTTACCCTGTCATCTGGAGGCAGAAAGTTGCTAGCAACACATTCGAACTGTGAATGAAGCTGCAAATGCCAGATTTAGTAAGTCTTTTATATTTTTGCTTTCAGCCAAAGTACTTAAGGCACTGGGTAGCAGACACTGCAAATTCAGATGCAAGAGTGTTTCCATTTTAACCTCCTGTTTATAGCTCATTACCCAAAGTTTCTTGAAAGTTGTACTTTTCAGAAGGAAATTTCTCAGTTTTGGTTTTGGCTAGGTGATCTTCTGCTTGCTTTGGGTTTTTGTTTGCTTGGTGGTTTGCTATTCAAGCTATTTGAACAAGCAAAATGTTAAACATGCATAGTACACTATGATTTTTTTTTTTGGTTGATTTTTCAACCTGAAACGACAAAGGGGTTAAGAGCTAAAGTCCAGAGTGAAAACTGAGAATTCTTACCACGAATAAGGGGCTGGGCTTGTCTTGAAGAGAAAATATTCCGGTTTCAACAAGACACATGAGCCCAAGCAAACTAAGCTCTGACCACATGCAGTAGATCTTTTTGTTTGTGTTTTTGCTGAGCTAAGAAAGGATGCACCCAAGGGAGAGATTAACAAACTGAGGCTACTCAGTTCACAATGTTTGTTGTCCAAGTCACAAAGCAACGAAGAAAATATGCCAGAAAGTCCAAATATTCCAAAAACCTATTGATATTAACTTATTTTATGCTTCACAGGCCTAGAAAAAGATAAGTGAGACTGAAAGACCACAAATATTGAAAATATAGCTTCAGATGTACGTACCATTTATTAAACATCAACCTTCCCCAGATTTTTTTTCTCTCTTTTATAAAGAACTATGAGGAGCATAAACTTAGAAAGAGAAACATTCTTAAACCTCAACATTCTTACTTTTCTTATCCTACTAGACTCACATACACTATCTTTATTAATAGGTCTTAACCTCATGTTTAGTTGTTTTTATTCCCAAAAAAATCAAGATTACTGTCTGCGGTTTTGCAATGTCAGTAATTAGCACAATAAATCATCGTTCTATGCCAGTGAGATGTTATGTCAGTACATATTACTGAGTCCCATACTGGACATATAAAACAACAAAACTAAAACCAACTGAAGGGTGGGATTTTCAAAAGCATTTAGCATTGGCTGAATTTTGCACCCAGTGAAGTCAGAGGTAATTTAAAGCAAAAATAAAAATACCCAAACCACCACAATATTCTCTTGTAACATATCATAATAAGCAGTAGTAGGCTGGAAAAAAAGTCTAGCGATCAAGATTCACATGTTGGTATTTTCTTATAAAAGTCAGTTGGCTTGATACACAAGTGGGAGATAGAATCATAGAATGGTCTGGGTTGGAAAGGACCTTAAGATCATCCAGTTCCAACCCTCCTGCCATGGGCAGGGACAAGAAGAGTACTGGTTGCTGAGGGCAGACTGCACAACATCTTCAAGCATCACCTCCCTAACAGTACTGAGAACAGCATTGGTTTTGCTCTGTTTAGTGTGAAGGTGCTCTGGAGAGATTACACAAGACCTGGAATAAGTATTTGTCCCTTCTGATTTCATGTATTGAAGGTGGCTTATGCACAATGCTTTAGTATGACAAAAGGACTTTCTCATCCTAACATGAGTAAAATAGAAGGAAAATTCACATGGGAGGCCTACAGCATCACACACAACGACTGCACAGTCCCATGACGTTATGACAAGAACTTTTGCAGAATCCCACTATATTCAAGAAAAAAACCAAACTACCACAAAAATCTGCAATACCTAGGTATGAAAACTATGTCACACTTAGAAAAACCATGTTTCATTATAAAGAGCTGTGTAATGAATCAGAAAATAAATCTTTATTTATCTCCAAAGATAATCTCCTTTTTCAGCTTTTAGAAGTTGCAAAGCACCCGAGCCTTGTTACTTGAGTTGTAGCTAGGAAAAAGCCATTAAAAAGGAATTGTAAAGAAATGTCTTGCATGCAGAAGATGGAGTCCACTGTAATTTCATTTGCAAATCTCCTAAGTATGGGAAGTAAATGAAATGCAGATCTGTAAATCCAAGACCATTACAAAGTCTAAGGCACTCAAATCACCTTCAGATGTTGCTGGTTTTACAATTAACAATAACAGGAGTCCATTTGCTAATGTTAGGATACCAGACTCAGAAGACTAGTCTATGAAAAAGCTTTGCCACTACAACAGTATAACTGTTTTGGCATGAGCTTCTACTGGAGTTGCAACTTACCAGCAGAAAAAAAGTGCTTTTGTTGTTAGAGCTTATACCCTCCCCAAGCAAAATAGAATATATTGGCCAAAGGTTTTTTTAGCTTTTTTCCTGGTACAACCATGCCTATGCTAGGGCTTTTGCCAATACACACATGCAGCCAAGAATCACACCTCCAACTGACATTACTATACTGGCAAGCATTTCTAGCATTGGCCTTAAAGCAGTTATTTGTTCAATGATTGCTTTCCACAATCACCCCTCACCCTGAAAGTACTGTATTTCTTCACAGGTAGAAAGCTGGGAAAAAGAAATAAAAGCTATCAGCTTAGGTCTTGTTCAGCTGTTTCTTATATCAGGCAAGGATTTTTCTTTTGCCTTCACAAAAGTTGAATTCACCTCCTTACAAAAACAGAATAAAACATTCTTGGAGGGGGGGGAGCATGAATCTTTAACCCCACAGCAGAACAAACAAACAAAAGTTCAGGTCAGCCCTTGCTCAACTTGCAATAGGTGCAGAGACACAGAAAAAGAACAGAATTCTCTCAATACTAATGACTGCTGTTGCCATTCTCTACATACCAAAGTGAAAACAGCCTGTCAGCTTTAAAAGTGCTATTTCTGTTCCTATTGCTCTGACTTCCCAACTAAGGAAGATTCTTCCATTAGCAAAAAGTCGAATAATTTTGAGTCTCAAAGCTCACACAGAAAGGAGCCCTTTCAAGGGGACACAATTAGTCCAAAACCAAGGGGGTGAGGGGACAGAAGGAGGAAAGAAACACTTTTGCACAAAACCTCAGGTTGCCATCCATAAGAAGAGGATTTTCATGCGACTTATCTTAGTCTGAGATGACAAAAAACCCAACTACATTCTGAAGCACATTTGTTTTCAATAGTTGCAATATCTTTTGCAAAAGAAAAATATTATCAAAACAATGGCTTTAAACATCATATGGAAAAATGGAGCCTAAAGTGTTTCATTTTACTTCTAAAGCAGCAGTATGATATTTTTTTAATATCCTCCACCTCTCCACGCCATTTCCTGTGGTTTGTCCTAAAATTTACCCTCGTCAGCCTAAACAGTAGTGTCAACTATGCGTGAAGAATCAACTCGCTTTTGGACTGAAAATAATTGTATCCTTTTAAAATGCCACGACTGCAGATCACAAGGGAAGCAAAAAACTTCGTGGATCTAGAGAGGGAACTTGCTGCTTCTTCAGGTTGGTATTTTTTCTAAGCAAAAGAGTCAAATAAGTCACTTTGTGAAACACGGTATTATTTCTGCCTGTGCTGCTTCTGTTATGCACACATTCAAACAGTAAGTAGAGACTCGAAGATGTACACTGGATTTGGCTTAATATTAAATTAAACAAGATTTTCCCTTGGAAACTGTCTAGCAGAGCCTGCTGAAATGAGTTCTAACTGCACCTGGATGTGGAATTCTGTAAGTTTTAGGGAAATTTCCATGTCATACACTGGCTTAATGCACTACTGGCACATGTAACCTGCACAACTCAGATGCAGATACAGATTCCAAGGTTTAGAAATATCCACATTAAGGCTTTTGGTTTGACCTTCTCACTTCTGAGCACATAATTATACTTTACAACTACAGATCTCTGCTATGACTCGTTACAGGTCGGAAAAACTCAGACTTTTCATTGTGCAAGTAACTCCTAAGATTACCAAAGGAAAGTAAGCCCTACAGCCAGCCCATCTGACGCAAGGAGAGTGACATCCGGATGTGTTTGGAGTATCAACACCTCCAATCCAACTACATGCTGCCAGGAACTTTTTCCTGTTTGGATTCAAATGTAAAGACATCTGGGATCAAACGCAAATGATCTCTTTCGATTTCATCCATGGTGACGTAAGGTGAGGACTGCTTGGCAGCACCCAGAGGAGTTGGTGCACACAGCCTGCAAGCACTCAGGGCTACTCAGGTTCCCCTACACTTTCTTCAGCCCTGGGTTTCTCTCAAGTACTTGCTGCCAGCTGCTCTGAACTGCATACAGAAGAACAATATGCAATAAACAGACATCATTAGAGAAGTGTTATTTTTCTTATTACAGAAAAGTTGAGAACTTTCACAATATCTTGAAACAGAGCTCAGAAATTACCTCTTCAGCTTGGCATCTGCTCCCTCTTTAGGAACAAAACAACCCCAGCAATTACAGGAAAAAGCCAAACTGACATAACTAAACCAAGAAAGCCTTTTATCTATTCATCTCACAAGGTTTTGTTTGGTTTCTTGTTTTCTTATTTTATTATTTCTTTAAAAACTACTTCTTAAAGGCTTGGAAAAAAAGCATTAGGTGCTCTTTGCATACAGAACATTTATGACCTTGTTCAATTTCTTCAATGTATTTCTTACTAATGCTTGCTGTATTAATGGACTCAGCCCAAGAAGTAGTAATATTGAGCTTTTTAATTGCTTTACATAATTAAATGCTAATGCTTCAATCATTAACAATAATGTTGAATACCATGCTTTGGAACACAATGTAAGCAATGTATTAAAAACAAATGCTTCACCAGGTTCCTACCTCTTCATTTTTAGAAGTAGTTCAGAATAAGAAGCCTAAAAATAAATAACACTTATTGTCACTAGAAAAAAGTGCTACAGTAAAAAGCAGCAAACAACTGGTAGCCACAATTATAACCTCCACCTCTATAGCCTTCACAGAGCCTTTGCTGTTGCTGTCTATGTAAGCAGAAGAGCTGTCTGCTTCAGGGTGAGAGTTTTCTTGGAAATGTTTACTATAATGAGACAATTTGCTGTTCTTTTTCTTTTAATCACAACATTGTCCAGATCTGAGACCTGAAGTGATGCAAAAAAATAAAATAAAATAAAAAATCCAGATGACATTTCAAGGAATTTAATAATCAGATGCCTCATTGCACTGCCTGGGAGTGTGTTTCACATTTATATAAGAATTATTGGCACCCAATCATGTTATGGCAAAACTAGCTGACACTATACTTGCTTACATCTGTTGCCACAACAGTAGTTATTTGGCAAGTGATGTGAAAGAGGACAAAGTGCTATTGTGACCTAACACTGAGCTTTCACACATGATGTCTCTAGTTCATAAAAAGGAAGGAAGAAAAGAAAGGCCACCTTTTTTTTCAGAGCAACTGTATTGTGATTCTAAGTGAAGGTGTTTGTCAAAAGACATCGAAACTATGGATTGACAGGCTATGCAAACTACAGGAAGAGATGGAGAGGAAGCAGAAGACTCCTGCAAGAAATGCGCCTCAAGCTTTGGGATGGTAAGGTGGGGTAAGCCAGATAAAAGAAGGGCAAAGAGGTCTTGGAAAGCAAACTGGTCCTTTGTCCCCCAGAGGACCAGTAGATCTCAACTGCACCTTTGTGGGAAGCCCCAAGAGCAGATCACACTCTGAAGGCCAGTTGTGTTCCCAAGGGACTGTCTGCCACAGGTTGGCTGCTCTTGAAAATCAGCTGAGGAGGTACACACTTTCTTTGTGAGTCCATCCACATTACACAGGGAAATGTTTTACCTTTGGCTAAAATACTCGCATCTCTTTTTTTGTTGTTGTTGGTGGTTTTTTTTCTAGAGAAAGAAGCTGGAAAGCCTGCCTTACCACACAGATGGTTTCCCATTAAAATAATCAACAACAATGCTGGAACTCTGTTCCTTGAAAGGAGGTTTGTCTCTGTGCCCAAGTGAGCCAAAAGAAGAAAAATCAGCTGCTACACATTAAGGAAAAAGTAACACATTTAAAACAAAAAACCAAACAAAAGGAAAAGAAAAAGAATTTTCATCCAGTATTTAATTGCAAAAACATGGTGGGAGAGAAAGAGGACTCAAGAAACTCCAAGACTTCTTGCATCTGAAGCAGCCGTTTCTTAGTGTATGACAAAAATGCTTCAGTGCTGGTTGGTGCAAGAAACGTCCTCAATCTTTTAAACTAATTAACTGCTTCTGATGGTTCTTTTTCCACAACACAATGTTATCCTAAGCTCCTCCTCTCATCTAGTTGAGCTCTAATCATTCATTCTGATGTCTGTGGTTTTGAGACAGATACTCTGTATTAATCCAAGATAAAACATGTAGATGAGAGAAACCAGCCAAACACTTGACCTATGTGAGTATTGACTGTTGTCTACGTGAAAAAGTCAGCATTTTCCAGAAGACTTGACCACCATGGAGCATCTAAGATGCAAAAGTGATTTCCTTTTGTAAGAGGGAGATATCTCATGTGTTCACTTGCGTCAAAGCTGGATTTGAACAGTAGCCACAGGAACATAATATATATAAACATGTCTTACGTACTATGTGACAAACAAATCACAGAAAAGCAGGACCGGATTATATTTTAAATTTTCTTCTAATACTAATCATTAGCATGTAACATGTAAGTAGTATAATCACAGCACTTGTTTACTTTTAAAATGTGGGAAGACACTAGCAAATATTTTTTTCCCTTCCTTCCTCTTCATTCCCCACTTATTATTTAAATATTTCCCTGCAGTGGGGAATCACACTACACATACATGAAAACTGCAAAGTAAAACTGAATATAAACAGAAAGTGACTGATCTCATTTCACTGAGCAAGAGGGTTGAAGGCCAGAAAGGAAATAAATTGCTTTAGGGGTGGGATGTTAAGCAAATATTTACACAATTTTCCAGTTTTTATCAAACATAAAATATAATCTAATAATCATCTAAGGAATGTTTTGAGAACATTTTCCCTTAAGTATTACTCAACATTTAGACATGGATGATCAAAAAGTAGAGACCCACTCCCACCAAGCATAGAGCAGTATTTATCTCCAGCTATCCCTAGTAGGAAAGATTACAAGGATTAGGTTTCAAGCTTGTGCAACTGCCTTTAGACAAACACAACAATACGCAATAAACTACTATTTCCCAGATGACTTTAGAAAAAAAACCACCCCACACTAATGACAATAAAGACTGAAATAAAAGAGCCAAATATGTAACAATGCAGGACAAAGAGGCCCCCTTGAAAAATAGCATGGAAGCCATCAAATCAGGGGGTGGTGGCTTTCCATGTGGGGAGGCATTCTCTGAGGCCACTTCTTAGCCTCCTCTTCACAAAGGAGTTCATTCCTTTAAATGATGATTACATATACTCAGAGTTTGGATCAAAGGAAGCAGGGCACAGTGAGTCTCAAACTTGTCGGTCTCAGAACTTAATAGTTTAGAGATGAGGGCCAGGTTTGACAGTCCTCCCAACCAATCTCTGTTATCGAGTTCAGCCACGAAAAATATTTTCCTATGAAGCCTGTATTTAATTGGGTCAGTGGAGCACGGGGACAAAACAAAAACTCTACTGTAAGCTAGTTTCTACATTCATAAAACAGAGATTTCTCTAGCCTCTTGTGCACTTGCTCCTCCTCTCAGATTCAGAGAACAAGCTTTTGGGCACAAGCTTTTCCACTGATTTCAATGAATAGAATTATAAGCATGCAAAATCACCACCTGAAACAGATCATGACAGCATCTTTGCACCATTGCCTTTTCTTTGGTTTCATTCAACACTCCCTACCCACCAGTGTGTTGTCTATTTAGAATGTGCATCTCTGAAATGAAATCCCTATTTCCTTAGCTGACTGCTAAGCATCTGGAACTCTGCTAATACTAAATGTTAATATATTAAAATAGTTTATTATAAAACAAATCTACAATACGCTTACCATCATATATGTGTATCATGTAATTCCAAATACTCCATCTTACTCCAAAGAGGACACCAGGAGTTTACTAAGAAACAACTACTTGTGAGCAATTCCTGTCTGAAGAATTATAAACAGCTTATCTCATTTGATCACTTAGATTCCTCAAAGAGCAATCATCTGACAGAACTGACATGTGGGAGCTTAATTCTCCCACTGCTTGCTGGTAGAGCTTTAATAAATCATCAATAATTCAAAGATGACCATTAAAATATGACCAAGCAAGTGCGCCAGCACAAGAGACATTCTATAAAGAATACTCTTCAGGAAGAGGTTGCTCTACAGCATTGTTACCAGGTATCACCTTCAAAGTTCATTTTACCCAGGCTTTCAACATGTGCCTGCTACACAAACTGTCTCGCAAACTGTCTTCTAACTTTACAGTTAAGAGCAACATCACGTCAGTGGATATTTCAACCAAATACAACTGAAATCCACATTTTGATTTTCTCCATAATCAGAATTGGAACAGCAAAATATTTGAATCTTAAAGGCTCACTATGTTTTGGTCATCAAGTTACTACACATGAGATCTAGAATTTTTATGCATTCCTACGCTATCTTCATGGCTTTACCCATTCATGTGCTGTAACAAATTATGTTTCTTTTTATTTCCCCAGAGGCAAGAGGTGATGCGGCTGAAAGTAATTTTGGCCAGGGGAAGTGACTGTCTACCTTTACCCCTGAGTCTACGTATCTCTCCTCCGCACCTTCTTTGAACAAGGAAACAGCAGCATTCTGAGAAAAAGTCATACACTGTTGCATTTGTAGGGATATAATTCCTCTTTCAGTACTTAACAAACATTTGTAAAGTACTGATTGTTTGCAGGTTGACAGCAGCCAGCAATGCTCACTCCACAGCAAGCTATATGAACATCATTTCTGGCAGCAGCAATAAGGAGAGATTGAAAAGGAAGAAGCAGTTGCTTGGGCTAGCACATCAAGTTAAACATTACTGCTCATCTATATATACACTTAATCATTATATCTCTAGGGATGCATTAATTCTATTTGTTGAACCAACCTAAATACTCTTTTCTGTCTGCAACACCAAAAATGTCACCCAAAGAAAGATGAGCCTGTCACCTATAGCCCCCAAAATTATATCATCTATAGAAATCAAAGAAGAATGGATACCTCCTCTTCCTCATATCCATGTTCAATAGTTAAGGAGATCAGGTATGCACTTGGTAATGGACTGTTATGGGAAATCAGATATTCCATACCCCTCTAAATTCTTCCCATGCTTCTCTTTCACCCCTTTAAAATCCATTTAAGCCATGACTCCAGATCAGGACAGGCTCTGCTACCAGTTAGTCCATCATTCACAAACTCTCATCAGGTTGTCATGTGAGGACCATGCACAGATTAATTAAGGGCATTTGCTCTTGGAATGCTTTGCTGAGATGTGGAACATTATCCTCATTTTAGAGATGCACAGAAACAGATGTGTTCAGTTACCCAAGATATAACCAGTACAAACCAGGATTCAAACATCAGTAGTCAAGCATCTGATTGGGAAAGAAATGACAAAAAAAATCCCAACACCTTTACAAGATTAAGAAGTAAGTTGCTTACAAAGTATCTCAAAATCAGAAGGCAATATGTCATGAAGCATATGGAAACATGCCAATGCTTAATATACAATTTACATGAAATACAGATATGAGAAAAACTATGAAAGGGACACTTATAGATGAGCCTTTCTTTGTTTTATTTTAAATATTTTAATAATGAAGGTATTGTATATTTTGAGAGAATATATAATGGCTCATGAAATGAGATATTTTCTTCTCTTTGCTCTCACTCTTGAAAATACTTTATCTGTAAAATTCATGCCAGCATAAAAAAGTTCTAGTAAAAAAGTCCCTTCCTCCCACCCCAAGATTAAAAAAAAATCATATAACTAGCTTGGCTTTGAAATAGATTTAAATATTTAGAAAGCTACAACCTCATGTCTGTAGCACTAAACAGAAAGTGAACACACTTTTTAGTACACAGACGTTGTTACTGGGTATCTATTCAGTGCCTCTGAGCATAGCTGCATTACGTAGGAACAGAAAACAAACCTAAAATCTCCTATATATAAATATTTTGCTGCTAGTTTTTTATACAAACACATACAACAAGATATGACTAAGATCTCATCCTGACAGACACTCTGTTGCTTTAAAAGATGAGCTAAAGAACTGGCACTCACAGAGCTCCACCTTTATTAGCAGACTCAGCTGAGCAGCTGTGTGTTGTTAAGCTCAAGACTACTCTAGCCTTGCTGACCTGCAAAGTCAGGCTTAGTCATACCACTTTGGTGAGTTCTTTCCTTTTGCTGTCTACTGTCAGCGCCAGTCAGGCCTTCACCTGGTGATAAACTCAATTATATTTTCTTATAAAACACAATGAGAAATGAGACTGAGTCCTCCAATAAATAACTTAAATTCTAAGTATCTTAAGTGCAAACTGTGAAACAAAACACTACCACAGAATCATGGAATGATACAATCATTGAACATAAACGTTACTGTTTTAATACAGGACTGTATGAGCTTCCACTTCCTTAAAAATGTGCCAGCAAACAAGATTTTACTTATCAATTAATTTTTAATGTATTTTGGTGGCTATTTTTTGGCGGTGACCAAGGATACTTTGGGGAAATTGAAATATAGAGCAATTCCCTTGTTTTCTAGCACAAATACACCCATTCACCTCTATGCCTTGAATAAGATTGGGTTTTGCTGCTGCTGTCTGTTTTATTCTGCTTATGCAGTGCTGAAAATAAAATTAAATTAAATCGACAGTGAGAGAAAGCAACTTCTTGTATCCGAAGTTTTGAGATCACCGAACCTTCTCATATTTAATAATTCAGGCTCACTCCCCTACATTTTGTCCAGGAAAATAAGATGGTCTTTATATTCCAAAGATGTCTTAACAAAAGTCTGCAGTACTGGATTTTCTGATGCTGGGTGATTATAAAACCCCCTTTTGTTCTCATAACTTCATGATGTATATCTATAACTCTTTCTTGTTTGTGAAGATAAGACCAGCCTTGTCTCTCTAAATGCCATTTCAAAGGAAGATTCACAGTTGTTTGACTTTTGATCTGTGTGGCAACTAGCTCGACCACCTGCGCTGGGTTCGAGCAGTTACTGAGCTTGCTTTGTACCATCTTATGAACACAGAAAGCCTTTTAAACCAGAATGAGCTGATGTGTGAATACACCAATTTACAATGTAAATACAGGGTCCAACAATATGGGCATCTTTAATGACCAAATGTGTAAAGTGCATATATTGTTTACTGATTATACCATTAAATAAAACAGATGGCTCATGTTCTCCATCCACCTACTGTGGATTAAAACACAATGGTGTAATAGTCTGGTAAACTGGTAATGTGAAACATTGCTTTGTACTGGTGTAGTAGTATAAATAGCTGTTCACAAATGAGGTACAAAGCCCCTCTGCCACTAAGAGTAATTAGCTGAAGGCTGTACTGAAAGAATGCTACCCTCACAATCAACACGTGTGTGCCATTCACACTGAAAACTGCATCTGAAAAAATATAGCAGTAACAGAAAGCAGCAAGGAAGTTTCTCAGCATGGATAAAGTAGGCCATACGCTTCCCAACATCTAGGCAAGGCTGAGCACACTTAGAACCATGTTTTGCAAGCAATTCCCTATTTAAACACATCATTTGCAGCCATGATAACTGTGTTAGAGAAACATACAGTGCTTTGTTTTTGCTTGCACAAGCATTTTTATCAGGAGGAAGGCAAGGAGTTGGTGCAAAAATAATCATAAAATGCAATTTTTATTCAAGAAAAAAATAATTTGTTAGTGTTGTAACCTTAAACTATCAGCAGATCTACTAAATAAGACAAGATGAAGACTTTTCTTCGACTTGCAAGTGTTATAAAAACCTTCTGCGTTACATCTCAGTTATTATAGCAAAGTCCAAGCTAAGCAAAAGCTTTTAGGTAGTAAATACTCCACAGTGAGATCCTGCAAGCTAATCCGTATTAACACTCACAGAAAAACGTTAATACTTGCAGAAGGCATATAGGACAGTGAAGAACTCTTCTGTATTTTAATCTGGAGAGTAGTAATAGCACTTCTAATTCTAATAAATTGTAGCTGCTGACTATTCAAATTCATTGACTAATTCTGTAAGTCTTACCCCCCCCAATTACTAAACTGATTTTAAAATACGATTTTAAAATCTGAGCTATAATCCTGATTCTGAGACTGAAGGAGCACTAGCACTGAAAATTTAACCGTTTGTCTGAATCAAGCAGGTTGCAAGAATCTCTTCCTTGTTTATATTATTCTAGATACTTCTATAAAAAAATGAAATGATTTTCAATGAATTACGTTAGAGCTACATAAATGTAGAGAACATAAACCTCAGATTTATGGTAAGATTGTTTTTCCTTTCCCCATTTGCTCAATTTCCATACTGACTTTTCTTTGCTTTGTTCAAATCTTCCATATTAGTTAAAGATACAGCCAAAATTAGCAAATTTTCATCCTTCCTATCATGAAGTAGACTACACAATCTCTCATTTTAAGGCCACACTTTCTCATTCATGACTTTGTTATTCTTCAGGCAGATGCTCAGCAGGTTAGCAAAGTGTGAACATTTCTTCTTCAGAGTTTTAAAGGTCTCATACAACATAACTACATGCTACCCAAGGATATAAATCCTCTCTCAGCTTTGCTCTTGTCCCACAGCAGCACTAATTTATCAGCAACAAATTCTAAGGGATGCTGGTTTTCCTTTGCTGTTCATTTCCCACAGTAATCACTTATGGCCTTCTTTTTAAAACTACAACAACAACAAACAACATCCTTCCCCAGACAAACTTCACTCCAAGTAAAAGAGATCCTCATTCAATACTAGGATGACCAAACTACTCACATAAGTATGACTTGCAAGTTCAGGTCCTGGATTTTGTGATAGAACTTGAGTGACTGACTTGAATAAAAACTGTACCCAGCAAATCCCGAGTTTTCCTTTGTTCCAGTTGTTGGTCAATTAATCTCTTATGTCTCCTGAGCACAGCCAAAACTCTGACCTGCTACTATGAGATTGAAAACGATCTAATCTAAAAGATTTGCTAATAAGGACAAGATTCTGATACCACAGCAGTTTTAAATCAGTTTGATGACTTCATTGTTTTCTTAAAGATAAAATCATTGGTGTGTGATCAGAATTGTGCTGGAAAGCTGAATTAATTTTGCTTTTATTAAAACATGACAATTTCAATCAAGTGTGGGAGGAAAAGTGCCATGTGCTACTGAAATTATACTCAGAATGTACAGAAGAGCTTCTTTACCTGATAAAGATTAACAAAGCTCCTGCAGAGACCTGATAGAAGACTAGGCAAAACAATTCCCATTCCCACCATTTGTTTCCAAATACCAGATCTGTCAAATAGGCTATTGTGTCTGTGGGCACGAATGGGAGAAGTAAGTTAAAACTTCTGAGTGAGCTTAGTATACAGCCTAGTTCTAGTCCAAGTATCAACAAGAATGATTTCATTTTGCTGGCTCTATTTGCAAAGCTCAGTGACACCTACATGTAAAGCTACTGTTTGGAAAGGCTGAGCTTCCAGGATTTGCCTATTAGAATACTATCCAAGTCTTCCATTTTTACATTCCTGAATCCTATCAAAAGGCTTGGCTTTATGAAAATTGGAAAGTATAAATTGTGTACACTATTATTTATGTTCTCTAATTCTTGAGAAGCTCAGCAGAAATTTCTTTCCACAGCAGAAGTCATGGTACATGACAGAGCACAGAAATCTCCTCGAACGCAGCAGCACAAAGAAGTTCTCTTCTCTACCCAGGAAGAAAGATCTGATCTAAACATTAGGGAAAACTTGGAACAGCTTGATTGAAGAGATGGGGAATGTTCATCAGTGCAGAACAGGCAAATCAAATGTCTGCCAAGACTGAAATGGGGACAGTCAATCCTGGCTTAACACAAAGGGATGAACTTTTCTGAGATCACTTCCAAGTTGATTCTATTTCTTTTGGTTAATTAGTGGATTAAAATGAAAGGACCCATGTAGCAAAATATCATACAGATCTGTGTTCAGAAAATGTTACACTTAGGCATTTATGACTTAAAAACTCTGTAGTAAATGGCATATGTAAAACTTGGCATATACTGTTCTGTGACAGTTATAGTGTGAATGGTGTCAAGAACAATGTGATCCTTAATTTACTACTGTCCTTAAAGAGTTTGACTTAACTGATTTCTGAAGAGTTGTCTCCAATTATTTCAGCAATTACCAATGTCAGCTTTTGCTAGCAGGTTCCCTACTTCACCCTGCTTCACATACATAAACAATCTCACCACATTCAAAATATTTTCACTACCTTTGCTATTCCAGACTATCATGTCAGAGAGAACTCATCCAACTGGAAACTACTCGTAACCATTGCAAGAAAGCACTGCACTGATTATGCTGATGTAAGACATGACTTCTCATGAAAGCATGTCATGGGACATCTATTGTGGTTCAGACATGACAACGCTGACTATGAAATGCCTTTTGTTTCACCTATGACACTGTGAACCTTTTTAGGCTCTAAGCTGCTTAATTGTAGTCAATGTATCTCAATACAGAGAACAATCACAAAGGGTTACATGATATTTAGCCTATTACAATACTTTACATTCTTGGTATATGCAGTCTAGGACTAGCTTGGATAATTATCCAGTGGGATCCTGTTTTCCTGCAGAAACACTACTGTGCTTTAGATAATGTTCTTTCCAGCTGTTCAGCTGGACACAAGTAAATAGAAGGGGGGCAAATGAGAGTAATTCCGGATGATAGAAAAGAAGGAATGGAGAGAACAGAACAAAGGCCATTGTACATTTTAAAAAGGAATGAAAAAAGAGAATTAGAAATATTGTCAGAGGAATGCTGAGAGCCCTGCTCATAATGGATGTTGTGTAGGCAGCTTGACATGTGGATAAAGCTTTCCAACAATCTGAAAAATAAAACAATGCTACAATGGACATGTTTCTATCTCAGTGAATGCAGGACAAATCCTTCTAAGACCGCGTAGGTGCAAGGAGATGAAAACACTGACTTACTTAGTCCTATGCACTTAAGTTATTAAAACAGAAAGAGTGATCATTATGCTCCTTTTTTTCCCCCAGGTTTGGAGTAAATTTAACTCTCTATCACTTAGGTTGAAGGTTTGCAAAGATTATGGTGGCATTAAACTTAACATAGCTACATGCTTGCAAAGTTGAAATTGGTCCCATTCTGTGAGACACTCAGTACCTTCAATATGTGGTTTGGAATTCTCTGTGTACTCTGCTTGTTGTAGCTATGGTGGTTATACACAGCTCAGGAGACTTCTGCGCCTTCTGTGATGCGTGAAATGAAAAGTATTTCTAACACTGAATGAAAGTAGAGTAAGATTTTTCAAAAGCATTTTGGAAACAACATACAGAACACTGTCCAAGAAAGATGAACAAGGTTTATAAAATGGCTCTCAATTGATTACTAAAAAGAAGAAATGCATCTTACATACATCAGATTACATCATACCTAGCTGGAGAACAGGGAACCCACAGTGCCCCATATTGTTTTAAAATTCTTGCTGCTCAGACCTAGAGGTACATTTCCTGGTTTTTTGGTTGGATTCCTAATGCTGAAGAATGGGAATTTTGCTGACACTACATTTACACTTTCCAGATGTTTTGTCCATCACTTCAACAGAGAAACAAGGTTTATTTTTAAAGTCACAGACAAAGTGAGGAATAAGCAGGTACTAATTAATGCCAAGGTTTAATCTTCAATAACAAGCCACATCTTCTTTATCCAAAGACTATCTTGTGATTAACAGCATCACAAAGCTTATTAGTTTCCTTCTGAAAAGATTCAACACTTCATAATGATAAAGATTAGTTGCATAAAAAACACAAACATGTGCAATAATATAAGAATCAAGTAACTATATTAAATGCTTAAAAGTCAGGAAATTTGAAAAGAAAACCTTACACTGACAGCAACAAGCACTAAAATACCCTATGTGTATTTTATGATTTCTATTTAACAACAAGAATATTAAGGACAGGGTTTGCTCTGTTATGAGCCTTGAGCAAAGAGCACAATAAAAGCTGTGTTGCCCAAAAAATGACCCAGAATCATTCTGCCACTCATTACCCCCCTTATTGAGTCTCCCTCAAGTTAAGGAATTTGCTCCTCTGGTTTAAGTTAACCATATGCTTAAATATGTTCCTGAATCAAGGTCTAAATTACTGAAGTAAACAGCTGCAGCTGTAAATATTCAACGTGGAGCAGACATGCAGCTAAAGGATTTACCTTTTCAGTAATTTTCAGTATAGAAATACATCTTGAAGTAAAAATAGAAATATATGAACCAAAAAGTTGCTATAAGAGTTTCTACTCAAACTTCTTTTGGCTTGAGACCAAATATGCAAAGCTCCTGTTGGAAAGAGGAATTGCTCTATTAGCATGAAAACAAGACAAGTCTAATTGAATGTTAAACTTCACTCCATATCTCTGATGCAAAGACCTTCCTCCAGAAAACTGCAGAGGCTCGACAGTTAGGGCTTAGTAAGAGTGATTCTCAAATAGGCTTTAGCTCAAAAGAAAATCTTTTTTGTTATGGACTTTTGGGGATGGAAACAGGTATTGGTAGTTCATTAGACAGTGATAAAACTAACTCTTTGATTTGGTTTGCCTCGACAGGGACATGATTGTCTCTGCTGCTGTTCTACATATGGAAATGTGGGCTTTGTAGTCAAGAGAGAAGGCAGAACAGACATAATTACCTATTCACATCTCTAGGAGTGTGAAAAACCAAATAAATTACTTGTGCATCCACTACTGAATGGCCACCCAACCAGGTCAGTGGGTAAAACACTACACACCCTGTGTAAAGAACTGCCTACACTGGATGTCCTCTCAGTCTAATAAAGACAGGGGCCTCTTCACAACTGCTGAAGCTGTTTGAGAACTGCTAGGAATGACTGCAATCCAGGCCCAAATTCTGAAGGCCAATTCTAAAACATTTATGTTTTAAATCACTTCTGCTTAGGACCAGAGGCAACAGACACAAATTTTCATAAGTAACTGGAAAAATTGCTAATTTCAACTGCTACTGGAATGGATTGCTTAAAGAGGCATTGGTATCTCCAACCTCGCGTGTGTTTGAAACTTGACTGGAGAAGTCTCTGAACAACCTGCTCTAATTAGACTTGCTTTGAGCAGGAGGTTGGACCAGATGACCTCTGGAGATTTCTTCCAACCTAAACTGTCCTGTGATTCTATGAAATGGTGAGAAATAACTGTAAGGTCTGGACTATCCTGGAGTTCAAAAGTACAAGGAAGTTTGATTAGAAGTGATGCAAAAAGTAGGACTACCAGAATTTTCCTGGAAAGAAGAGTAAAGAAGCTTGACTACAACTAGCATGATGGGGCATGCATTCCATTTCTGACTGTAGTCACATTGGCCATGCAGCTGTTGGCAAGTCATATAATTTATCACCTGAGAGCTGAACACTTACTGCTTCATTTCTATCAGCTGGAGGTAGTGTCTCTGTCCTGCTGGCAAACACAGTTTAAAAGTCTCTCTTATAAGAGCAGATGTGTTCATGAGCTTCACAAAGAATCATTGCTAACAATTCAGAAGATTGAAATCTGAAGATTAAAAGAATTTTTGGCCTAAAAATTTCCTGGTGAACCAGACAAAATAAAAAGTTGTTCTGGAGGGTAGTAGCTACTTTTTATGAAATATTTTTCTGCCCTTGGGAGGGGGGTAGATAGAATTTATCTGCTAATTGCATAAAAATTCAAATTACTGAAATTTTTATCTGGTTACTTTTAGTTTTGTTTGTTTCCCACTGGGCCGTGTGTGGCTTGGAGACTATCCAAATTCTTTTCTTAAAAGCTTTTCTAGGTTATTGGCTTAGGATATGGGCAAAAGACTGAAGATCCTTCAGAACATATTCTTTTCTGCTTCTTTCTGACACACTGTGCGCTCCCCACTTCACACTCGGGTAGAGGTCAAGGGATGAATGTTGGAGACTGTGATACTGCAGATGATCGCAGAAGATGCCATTTCCTTATGTTGAAAGCTATTATCTGAAAATTCTCTAACTCAAACTACACTGAGATTGTGTTATAGTCTCACAGTTTTAAAGAGGAGTCATAAACCATCAGGATTTCCAGAGCTATAGATACATGTAAAAGGACATGATTAATGCTTTGACTTTATCAACATGCTGATTTTATCCTAGTAATGCAATGCCATACCCTGAGTGGAATACACTAGTTTAGTGGAATCTAAGTAGGTTTATTTACAGAAAAACAAATTATGAATGTATAGGTCATATCAAAGTGAGAATACTCAAATACTCAAAAAATGGGGAGGCAACAAATTCCAATACTAGCTCTAGCTACCTAAAGTTACTAGAGCAGCAAACTGGTATAGGAAGGCCTGTCCTTATTATGCCACTAATTTCCTTAGTGATCTCTGGCAACCTACAAAGCCTGTCCCTGCTTTTATTCCCCATCTCCGGAGCATTTAATGCACAAATACATGGACAGTGAATTTAGGACATACAGAGGGAGTAAGTTAGCCCTCTAGCTATCTAAATATGTAATCTCTTAATATATTTGGCCAGATTCAGAAGAGATGCTGCTTTACCTTTCCCAGACTGTAAAAATAGAAATAGTTAGGCATTAATTTGGTGTACGGGGTGTTATCATAGTCAAGAGACTATGGCATAGTCTCTTAGCCTGGCATACGCCTGGCATATGACTTCAAGCATATCAGCAAATACATATTGTGGGAGCAGCAACTAAACTGAGCAACGTTCAGATTAACATTACCTTTTCTGTATAATAATGATGTGAAGAATAGTCTTCCAGAGTTCTTCTTCATTGGTTCCAGTAATTAAGTAAGACATTGTGTGGTATGTATGGAAGTGTGCAGAAATTACGACACAACTGCCAATCTGTGCTAATTACTTTTCTTACAGTTGGATTTATCTAATTTGTGCTAATTTCTTGGGGTCTGCATTTTATGATTATTCTTGAGACTGAACAACACAGGGATGATGCTGAGGCTCAAATAATGCTAGACCCCACTACTGAATCCAGTGCCTGACACACAGAAACATGCCATTGTGGTGTTTGACTACATAATCCTTTTGTCTGCAAAGAAGAGCCCAAGTATATTTCAGAAAGATCATATTTTACATTTGGCTTACGGAACACTTATAAACTAGGACTCCTAACTGTGATTCCCAAACACAAAACAAAGTCAAAGGTTACAGCATATGTTTTTGTTTCAGCTTCTCCAAATTACTTGCAAATGTATTCAAACACAATATGAGGAGATACTTTATTTTATTGAAAATAACAGACTACAGGGTGCTGCAAAAAAGGCTGAGGTACCTCAAGCATAAACATGGAAAGAATACATTGGTTTAGAAACCCATAAATCCTTATTTGAATCTGCCAACCTGAAAGCCAAGTAAAGCCCGAAAAAACTATTTTTCCTAAATGCTATGTCTGATTAAGCCATACTATTAAATGACAGCTGAACTTTAACATTAATATGATATTATTTAAATAACTGCATGATTTTTTTTTACACTAAAATGATGAATGATTTTTGGACAGCTCAATTGACACAAAGCAAGAAACCCCTTTAATGAGATTTGACAAAATGGAGACATATGCAGAATATTCGTTACAGCTCATGTCGCAGAGCCCTTCCTGGGGAGACTTGGGTTTGGTTGTGTCTTTTCTTTCGTTCATTTTTTTTATAGTTTATTTTGATTGTCTACAGGCACTGAACCATCCCTTTCAATTGCCACTTCCTTCCTCCATGGATTTTGAATTTAGCTTGTGTCATTTACATATTACTCTTAATCAGAGAATTTTATATGTTACAGTTTGGAGTTGGAATTGTATGAAATCCGTGGAATGAAGGCATGAGGTTCAGTCACTTTAACCTTTGTCAACTGGGTATACAAGGACTAACAAAGATATTTTTCTGAGAAGAAATGAAGAGATAAAGCTTGCACTAAAGAACAACTTACTAAATTCTGGTTTTGATATTTTCCAAGCGAAGTGACAAATCAACTCTGCTAAAACTTTATGTTGTTTGTTTTTTTTAACAAGCAAATTGCATTAAGCAAATATGCAGCATATAAGCCAATGGTAAGGGTAATTTCATACTGACACTTGAGACGATGCTCTAAACTCCTTTAAAACTGTGTTTTCATAGCACTCAGCACCACCTATTAGAGGGATGCTTTTCTTCTACAGGAAGCTGAATATATACAGAAATATGGACGGAGAAGCTTGGGTGCTGTTTCACTGGGTAAAGAACACGTATCCAAAGGTGCTGCTAATTAACAAAATCTGTCTGGGCAGGTGCCTAGTAACCGCTGGATAACTGCCTCCCTGTGGTCCCACATAGACTTTTGGGATGCTGGAGATTTTTCCTTTCTGTATCACCTCACTTTGATCCCAGGGACAATTTTTATAACACTCTAAGCATGGAAGGAACATGCTACACCCACAAGGTCTGACAATGAGTCTCCTCCATCTATTCAGACAGAATTGATCATCTTAACCTTTTATCTGTGTGCAAATGTACGCTGCCTGAAAACATTTACAAACTTTCTCACATAAAATCTAACAGTTAAAAACCCTCAAAAGACTGAAATCACTCAAGAACAAGGAACACAGGAAATTATAATCAAAATGCTTAATTTTAGAACACACAGACAAAACTCCCCACCAAATACAAAGAAAGAAAGAGGAGGAATGATTGAGCAAGAGGTAATCCCTCAGACTATAGAAAAGTCTTTCCACAGCTGTATTAAAGCCTGCTAACAAACCATGCCTGCTTCACTACCAGCATTCATTCAAAGACATTCTACATAGCAGTCCATGTAAAAAAGTTAGGTACATCATCAAAATGATGAGGTTGAATTAAAACTAAAAATAAAGGCACAGAAGGATAGAGGAAAAAAAGAGAGTGGAAATGTCCCTACCTTGGCCTTACCTTCGCAACATTCCCGTCAAAATCCTGGAACTCTTCCCCAGGTTTGCATCTGTTTCTCTAAGCTGGGGAGAAAAGAGTCCCATTAAAGGCAAAAGGCACATGTATTCCATTCTGTACAAAGGACAGACATTTCTACTGCCATTTGAGTCAATCAACTTCAGGTTTAGCCCACAACAAACTCTCATGTAAGAAAGCCACTGAAGCTCTGAAATCTAAAAATGATTTGTCTGGTTTTCACTTACATAAAGATAAAACCCATGGAAGATAAGACATTGAGGCAACAAAGATGAACCAGGATAAAGAGCAAAAGCTTTACAGGGTGGCAGGTACATCAATTGGTACCCATAATTCCCACTGATGTGTGTATGTGTATTGGTTATGTATATTAGTGAGGGCATCAAGGAATGACAAGACAGACACGCGCTGTGTTCCTGATGTTCATGAAAAGAAAAACAAACATATCTTTCTTCCACTGTGTTTCAAAGACAGCAGTTTAAAGAAAAAGCAGAAATACAAAACAGTGGCCTTTTACCAATTCTGCATAAAAGAAATATGCCTATATTTGTATTTAAATACAAAAATTGTGCTGACTTAACAGTGGCCACCACTGGGATGGATGCCCAAATAGTCTGTGAACAGTATATACTATGTACAAAAGGCACAGTGCTATAATATATATTTTTGCATGCAAGGATCACTCACTGAAAATAGCACTTTTGTAGTTTATTAGGACACAGGAAATCTATATTTCCAGCTAAACTTGATTACCTGACTTGTTCTACAGCTCTCAAAAATCTTGCAAAATAGGTAAAAGCACAACTGAATAAAAGATGACACTGGGGACATGAAGAAAAAATTTACAAAGCAAATGAACTTCGTATTGAAAAAGAGCAATTACTTCTATTGCTCTTTAAAAGGTATTAAAACCTCCCCTCTATTTTTGTGTTTATTAGTTTTCCACAAAAGGAAGTCTAGAAATGAAGAACGGCATAGGAAGAATAGAGTTACTCTCCTATTGCCTCTTTTGCTACTGGTAGCTAAAGGAGAGACATCTGACTTTTTAGGGCTCTTGGAATCAGTGGGACATCAAAATCTACTGTAAAAGATAACGTAATGATTCTCAGTTATGAAATAGCAGTGACAAATGTTTCTAACATGCCCCAAAACACAGCTGTGTGAACATCCATAAAAACATTTTTCTCCTTAAGAAAGCTGAATAGTTACCTCTTCATTATCAAATCAGATTGAAAAGATTACCTGAATCATTGACCTCTTACTAAAGAAACTTTGTTGTAGAAGACAAAATGCATCCTCTGTTATAAATCCATCCAAATCGTAATACTGCCAAGAAAAGTAGCAGCCTTCCAGTAACAAATCACCTTCACCATAACAAACCACTACTATACCTTGAATGTATGCATGACAGCAATATTAAAACCAGTTTCTATTCTGGAGCCCAATACTGTAAATATTTGCTACCAGATTTAATGGTTTTTACTGAAATCAGTAGCTGCAATCAATGACATAACCTTTTTGCGTCTATTTCTTCCCTGTTCTTGTAAAAGGTATTAAGAAAATACCAAGTAGAAGCTGGGACTGGAGAACACCAACCACGTTTTGCTCTTAGCAATATCATATACAGTGGGAAGGCTTGCACTGACTCTCAGATCTCTGTAATTATGTGCTATGATGGACAAAAATGAGCATTATATTCCAGGGAGGCCATTCCCTCACTTTTTTCCTGATTCATCTAGACAATTCAAGCTCCAGAATAGCAGTTTAGCCCAGTTTGACACAAGGAACAGGAGAAAAAAAGTCACAATAATTTTTAGAAGGCTCATTAAAAACCCAAATTCTTATCCATGCTAGAAGGGAATCTGAAGTACAAATGTATGCTTTATATTGGTCTTTTATTATTCATAAGGATGCATTTAACACTTGGGGCTTCTCCTCCCTTTTCACAGAAAAGTAGCTCTCTCCTTTTTAGCACTGTATGTTTGATCCTAACTTTCCTCTCTTGCTGCAGGATTCTACTTGACAGCTAAAATCAGTACTGATAGTTAGGGGAAGCTGAATCTTAGAGGTTTGACAAACCCCTCTAAGCAAGACAACCTCATATTTTTATGGTAATTAAAAAACCCACAAAATAAGTGAAAGCAATGTTAAAAAAGAAACAAACACATACACATAGATGGAAGATCTCTAGCTACCTCCCAAGAGAACACTAAAAACCCACCTTTTCTTCCTGCCCTGGCAGAAAAAAACAACATAAAGAGTTACAAACTCTAAGTTTGTTTTTATTTAAAACTGAAATATCTGACTGTAATTCTTCCATCGTTTCTTTACCAATACCAGTGCACCACAGAAGCCAAGGAACGGGTGGCACGCAAACCTGTTAAGTGGCATATGATGGCACTTCCTTCCTTCACAGAACTGCTGTAGTGAAAACATTTTGAAATAAGCTTTGATATTAGCAATGGCAAATCTATATAATATTTGAGAAAGCTTTTAAAAATAATATTAAGGATAATAATGAGAAAGGAAGGAAGATGAACAAGATGCTGATGTTGACATCCTGTTTGCCAGAGACATTTTAATTTGAGGTTTTCCTAAAAAATGTTGCATTTTTTAGAGTCTTGTACAGCGCAGCTAACCTGTCTGACTTGTAGCAGACCTTTTATCCCTCATTTTTGGCTTTGGGGAAAAAACAAAAAAAAGAAGTTGTACTTTACAGACTGGACAACTCACATATGCAAATGTAACTAAACTACAGAGACAATAACCCATTTAAATTTTGCTCATAAGAGAATCTTCCTAATTTTCACAACATTGACCTGCTAAGACCTGACCATCATACTCAAGCTGACATTTGACTTTCAGAAGACAAGTTTGTTATTTGGCTAATAAGATAATAACACCATGGATTCAGTGTAAAGGTATTATGCATTAATAGAGAACCCTCTGTCCTGCTTTTTAAGAAAATGTCCAGAAAATGGAAATCTTGCCAAGTTATTCAAGATCATCCCTTACTGTTCATCTGATTATACAGACAGCTGGGAAAGGTCCACTCACGTGGCTCCCCTGAAAAACTTTTCTGAATTCCCTAAACAAAATATTTTAAGCGGCATATGATAAAAACCTGTAACTTGAGATCTTCCATTTATGACAAGAGGTTTTTCAGTGCACTGTGGTGGGATACACTTTCCTACAATAGCCTTATTTTTAATCTTGTCCTTGCAGCTTACAGGTTTTCCCATCAAAGAAATTTGCTCTTCAGGTAGAAAGTGCTGAAAAGGAAAAGTTATGCTACGAACCATGTGTACATGGAGTCATCAGAACTACACTCCCTCTTTCTCTTTCCCAAGGATTTGTATTGTCAGCAGAAAGGGATACACAGCATTCACCTCCATTGTCTAGGTTTTACTTTGTCCAGCTAGGAACAGAAAAGCATCTCAGACTCAGCAGTCACTAGGGATATGAAGAGTGCAGATGAAGTAAGACACGGCTGTCTGAACAACAGCTGATAAGTACTCACAATCCTTAGTTACATTGAATGATTTAGTTATACTGAATGTTTTAAAGTAGCTAATAACCAGGACTTCAGAAAGCAACCAATACAGTTGACACAAGATGCTTCATTCAAGCCACCATATAAGGCTTTACCAATCAAAGCTAACCAGGTAAAGAAACTCCCTGGGACAGATAAAGAAGTTTTAAGTGGCCTTGGTCAGCTAGAGGCCTGTAGAAGGACTTTGCTTTGGCAAAATTGGATGTTCACGAAAGTATCTGATCAACGTGTCATGCACACAAAGCCACAAGTGGAGTCACACCCAGCCCTGTGAGTGGAAACAGAACCAGAAAGGTAAATTTCTTAGACTGAACTTCAGAGAAGTTGTGTGCATTGGATGGAATAGGCTTCTGAGCATCTTCATTAACCCTACAGAGCAGAGTTGATCCCTATGGAGGCAATATAAGCCAAAAATGACATAGACATATTATCTTAATTGCAGCAACAGAGCAGCAAATAAACCACTACCTCTTCTTTCACACAGAACTGCCCCAGGAGGCAACTACTAGCATTTGCAGCTACAAAAAGTAAGGTTGATAGACAGAAAGTCCAAGAAGTCACTGCAATGGACACTATAGGAAACCTTTCAAAGGACAGAAAACTGACCTAACTACGATGTTAGTAACAGAAAGCTTCCCTCCAACAGCGAATTTAGTGACTTAGCAGCTGATATGTATAAAACTGATCAATATGCTGGATTATTTTTGTATGCACAGAGAACTTGCCCAAAGCAAATAAAAGCCAAGACCGGCAATTACTTATTATCAAACTTACCCTTTCCCGAGCACGCTGGATCTTCTCTCTGTCATGGCTGAGGTTTTCCAGCATCTCCTGTCCAATCTGCTCTGCATTAAAAAATCAAAATGTAAATAATGAAAAACATAGCTTGTGGCTGTAAGGCCTCAAAATGATGGGTTAGATTGTAACAATGGCATATAATACGTGTGGTAGCCTAATCACTGCTCCTAACTGGAAAGAGGAAGACATCATTGTACTAAATTTGAAGTTTTTCAAGCAGTGTAAACCTGAAGAAGTAACAACCAAATGAGGAGCTGTCCCCCTGCAATCTCTGGAGGCTGTGTAGGCCCTGGGAACTGATGCTGCCCTTCGGTCCGTGAAACAATGCAAGAAGACTTTCAGGTTTGCTCTCAGTGCTGGGTGTTCATACATCCCACATGCTTCTTAAGCCCCCTCCTTTCTAAGTCTTAGAGAAGAAGTCAGGAAGCCTTTGCTAAAACACCAGCCCTCCTCATACTTCTAAAAACACTGAGAAGCCATAATAGGAGAAAATCACTCTGTGCCTCTCAGCATTTACCAGTGATGCTTAAATAAAAGCTATTTCAGGCTAAGCCCAGTTACTGGTGTCTGTTTTGCTCCATCATGGACTATTCTGGCAAGTTTAGAAATACACTGTAATGGATCTCCTGATGTTTTTAACAGCAGACATATACATTAACCGATTGTCATCACCATTTGTTTACACAGGGGTTGTTTGTTTCCACAGCTTACGCTGAACCAAAGCTTGCAAAATTATAGTGGAGAGGCCTCAAGTTATGGTACAAAGACAACACAAGATGCCAAAACTTTACTCTTCAAACAGCTTCAGTCAAATTCTCCTCTAACACTGAAATATTAGCAGCAAGTATAGAGATTTTAATCTTCAAAGCTCTATAGAAACATTAAGACACCCACCCTGTATTTCCCTGAAGGATCAAAAATAAGTTAAATCATTCCCATTTTACAGATGAGGAAACAGACACAAGGAGCTGAAGCAGCTGTAGCTTGCCCCAGGACACACAGCACGTGTGAGACAACCAGCATTTCTGTGCACATTCATTTAGGCTACTTAGCTAGCTTGCCAGAGATACACAGCAAAACTGAGTAAAACTACAAAACCAGGATTTTTGGTTTTTTTGATAAACAATGAAAATCATGCCTTGCTTTTGTGCTGGTGAATGAGTGGGATCTTAAAATGTCATTATTTGAGGAACCCCAAGAAAATGAATCACTAAAACTTCACCAATATGTTAGCAGAGCAAACATGATGATTCTTGTTTTTTGAATAGATACAGTCCATTTTTTGGAAACAATCCAAAGTAGAATAACCTCAAACTTTAAAAATTTGAGACAAGCAATTTTTTTCTTTCTAAATGCATTTAACACAAGGTACACACTCTGCCAGATAAAGTCTAAGGAAATTCATTACATATATATTTCTCTATCTGTTGCCAAATGCAGTACAAGTAAGATAAATATTTCCTCAGATATCTGACCACAAATTGACATCCTCATTATGCTATCTTGTCCCTCTTGGCTTGCTGCTCTTTACTTTTAGCTGTATATACAATGCCTCCCAAAGGTGAAATGTGGTAAGATATGTGGTTATTGAGTTTAAAAAGCTGTAAGGTGCAGTACAGCTGTACAAATGGTAGCCTAAGAAAGCAATTCAAGACAGCTTTGCCTATGTTTGCATGTCGAAAGACTTACTGGATGAAACTATACTGAGCTTATTCCTCATCAAAGCACTCAAAATGCTGTAATACACAAACAGATATATGCATTCAATGAATCCGGGTGAGAAAAACCAAAGCAAAATCCCTTAAAAACAGAGGAAACAGCATCAACAAGTAACCAAGTAGCACGAGGTGAAATGATAATGAGTATTTATTGCTAAATATTATACATATGTTTGCACAGACATAAAGGAATGTGAAGAGCAGATTTCCCTTCAAAGGAGTAACTATAAAATAAATGGCTTAAATGGCTTGGAATTTCACAAAAAAAGCTCAAAAATATCTTTATAGAAAACAGCTCTATTTTTGTTACACCAATTTTAAGCAAGTTACTGTGGGGTTTTTTTTTCATCTTCTTCCTGTCACTGGCAAGTTCACACTTTTAGCTTTTTATAATGATTGAGTTTATTTTCCAACCATCAATGTGACAGCAGCATCAACTGTAAGTGAGGGTAAAACACCGTCACTTTGACGAATAGTGTATTTTCTTCTCATTGTCGATGACTGAAGACATCAATAAATAAGGAAGGAGAGCATGTCAGCCAGAATATCACAGAATGAATTGTTGATATGACACTTAGGGATTAAACCTTCAGCCATGAAGTTCAACCTAGCAGAGGGGTCTGAGAACTCAGATGGTTGCGTTTCTTCCCAGCAGCCTCTATAGATAAATAATTGGACGGATCATCAATTTTACAGGAGCAGCTTTACTCTACATGCACTTTAGTTGATGATCTTTGGCCTTTTTTGGGCTAAAATAACAACAAAAGTTCAACAAAGAGACGTAATGGAGGTAACATAATCTCACAATAAGTTTGCAAACACAAATTGACACGTTTATCCACAGATCCTCTTCATATACTTATTCTACTCTGAAAATTCACTGATGACAGTGCAACTTGATTTTTAGCTGGAAGGTCAAGGCAGTCAAACAAAAATATTAATAAATAAAGAAAATACAGACTTATAAATGATATGAAGACATATCTCTTCAGTTGGTTTGCAAGTGAAGGTGCCCAGGACTGGAGAAAAGTATCATTAGCCCACAGTAGAGCTAATTACAAGCTTGATATCACTGCTATCTGCTTGCTATAATTTTTCAAGTTTCTTCACAACTCTGATGTTTTCCTGCCAGTTAAAACCTTCATCTACGTGGCAGATACATGCTTTTAGAGCAACAGTTCTGTATAGGTCTTTCCAGACTACTTATAATGCAAATGATTGACGATTCTACTACAATTATGTGAAAAGGTCAGGTTTCTAAGATATACTGTAGTACAGATGCATGAATTAGGACCAATGCACAAACTGAAGGTTGCTGCATGTTGCCAATAATGGTGTGGTTTCCACAGAATCTTAAAAACGTCAATATTTGGGGATTATCCCAACCTTTTAGTTGGTATGTATGGATAATGTATAAGCACAGTGCAGTCCCAAGTCCCGTAAAAGACTGTGTAGTGCTGCCTCTTCTAACTGAAACTCCCAAAGAGATGCGTAAAATTATGCTCTAAAATAATAGCTAAACTGTGAGAAGCAGAGGGGTGAACGCATTTACATCATTATTATCTGGGTACTGACAGAGGGCAGGAATATTCGATATAGCAATTATCTCAGTCTTAAAAAATGCTGTGATGAACAGGAAAAGAAATTCTGAGAAAGTACATAATTTAACAAGCATCAGCCTTGAAGGGTGAATGCTAAAATTCACAGCTCTGAATTTATTCTTCCTTAAAGGTGTTTGAACAGTTTTGGGAAATCAGCCTCTTCAGTGCTAAACACTTTAATAATGCCATGTCGTGGGTCCAACACAAATGGTGCCTGGTTCTATGAGACCACTATGCAAAGAAAACCCATCAACATATCTTATCCTAAAACACTGAGATTAATTAGAAGAATGAAGACATTTTCCCTAACTCAAGAAAAAACAAAACCCCAGAAAATAGCAAATGCAAACCCAACTTCCCCCTTCATGTGTACACAAATCAGCACATGCTTTTCAACTTCTATATCGAGATAAACCCAAAAGACAATGATCACTTCTAGCGATCCTTTACACTCCTGAATATGCCCTTACTTTGGAATTTGCCTGTAACCTATATGCGGTATTTATTTATATATCCAAATCAGAATTATTTAATGTATGTTCCACAAAGCTTGATTTCTAATACCTACACACATACACATATCAAGGACTCAAAGTAAGTTGTGCTTGACTGGTTTTTCTTTTCCTTTTTTTTTTTGCCTCCAGCCATTTAAGTATTTATTTACTTTATCAGCTAAACTGATTCTGAAAGTGCTTTTTCTAATCACTCAAGTCAATAATACTCTTTTCCTTAAGAATGACTAATATATTTACTCAAGAGACAGGAATGATACGGAATAAGCCTCTCCAGGCTTTTGGAAAACCAAACAATCATTTTTATGAATTTTGAAGACAAAGTCCCCATTTTTCTTTTCATATGAAAAATAAAATAATCCAACATGGTTTATACAGCACCTTTCCTCTCAAAGTGTACCCCGTGCATGTGTAGATATATATATACACAGACATCTATAGATATATGTAAGTATGTTTCATAAGAGGCAGCAGATATCTTACTATGGTTTAAAATATGAAAAAAGCTTAAATCCAGCCTAATAATGGAGAGGATGCCTGGAAGTATGATTTGCCCAATCTCATCATATGTACTATGCATGTATCTGCACGATGTAAGGAGGGGTGGGAAAAGACAAACTAACTTACACTGGGAAAAGCAGAAGATCGTGTTAAAAATCAAGATGGCTGTTCTTCAAAATCATGAAACAAACTCAAAACCCCACTGTGTGAGAGAACGAATCGGAGCAGGAACAGAGCACACCTCCACATGAGATCCTCATATGCCATCTGGGGAGGGCAATTCTGTGCTGTCTTTGCACAGCGACATCGCATGCCTGAAGAGGTAGCAAAAGCTTATGGAAGATCTTTGGAGAACTACACTTACACAGGCAGAAAGTTATAAATATATTTGAGGCTGGGACACTTCTTGCCAAAAGCCACTCTGTTTGGACAGGTTAAAAGTTTATATTTTAGGAGATTAAGATAAATCATCAACAGCAGTTTCTGGAAAAAACTGCTAGAAAGCATTAAATGCTAGCTGTTCAGAGGTGACAGCAAGCAGATTTACAAACTTGGAAAATACATGTTGCTGGAGCTATAAGAATTCAGGGCTGAGTCAAATGCTTTATGTTTCTGACAGTAGAAAGTTAATAAAGAAAGTGATGACATATTTTGGAGGGACACAGGTAAAAGTCCTATAAATTTACAAGTTCACAGTTGATATATATTTACGTTGAACAGCCAATATAATTAGAGACAGAGGATTTAGATCATTAAAGTTATTAAGCGACAAGTATAGGTTAATACAGATAAATGAAGGATAATATAATGGCTATAAGCCAATGGAGAGACAATTTGTAGAGCATTAACAGAACAGTGAAACATGAGAGTTGGTGCTCAAATGACTCAAGAATCTGCCACAGGGCAGTTAATCTGCATGCTGTTAAGTGGTCACTTCACACAATGAAACAAAAATTAGCTATATGCTATAGGTACTAGTTGGCCTTTTCAGCAGAAGCAAATGTCGTACCAATAGAAAGAGTACTGACAGTCAACAGCATACACTGAGAACATCCAACACTTCCAGAGCTGTCAGAAGATCAGTTGCAAGACAGGATAAAAACAGTTACCCAGTCTTACTGTGACATCAAAAAAACCTCCCAAAGTCCAAGATGTTCACCAACCTTAAAATATAAACATTTTTCAAATGAAAAAGGTCCCTATAAGCTATAATGGATGTTCATGAAATTATTTCCATTGGCCAACAGTAAAAGGGGTCCGTTGATCCCAAGGTCAGGGAAACCAGAAAGAAAAATATCCAGAACACTTAATCAGAGTCCAGGCTTTGTGCTTTGTTCGAAATAAGAAAGAAAAGATTTGAGGAAGATGCCACATGCCTTTAAGAACAAACTGTGAGCATTTCATAACTAACATCTTCCATGGTCCAGGCCTACTCTGTCCTTCCCCAGGAAAAAAAAAGGCAGATGAATGAGAAGAAAATAGGAAACAGAAAGGAGAGAGATGATATATGACAGACCTAGTAACTTCACCTCCCGTAGCCTTTTCTTTTTCTAAGGTTTCATATGTTTTCTGAAATCCTAACTTACATCAATCTGCTGGTATAAAACTACTCATTTCTCACTAACTGATGTATTCTTTTCTGTCTACTCCCATCACCCGGCTAGCTGAGCTCCCTTACTAACATCCTCACAGCAACATTCACAGGGGGTGGCAGACTGATTCTCCTGAGTGCTTGTCTACATTGAAGCCCAGCCATTGTTCTACCTATGCACCAGCTCGGCCACACTCTTCTGCTCCAGATTCCTCCCTTCGCATATTCTTCCCCTCACTTCCTTCAAATGAGTTCTAAGGCAAACAAAATCCTTGCTTAGTGCATCAATAAGTAAACAACTTGCTATCCCCATTTCAATCATTTATGTAAGTGAAGTTGGGAACCAGCCCTTAGTATCTTCTTTTCCTATAGTAGGAAAGTGCTGTCAAGACAGGAAGTCCATCCTTGCTCTGAGCTTGGTGCAGGGAATGGATGCTGCTTCATTACAGTACTGACAATGTTGAACTTTTCTGAAAGTGATTTAGCAGGGGAGAGTATTAAAAATCTAATTGCATCTAAATTAAGCTGCAGAAACATATCCTCTAAAACTTGAGCCACAAGCTATCACTTAATTAAACCTATGACTCCAAACAGCACTGAGATGACACAACAGTGATCTTTGGTTCACGTAACTGAGGCTGGATTCATAATCATAATTTAAAACATTCCACCATCTACCAAGTTTGCTACAAACTGAAAGCAGTGTAAATAATTACTTTGGACCCTGCAGTTCTAGTTATTTCAAAGACTTAAAATGTGTAGGCAGAGAGTTGGCAACGCAGACTCCTGCATTCAGCAGCTCGAGGCTCATAAAGCTGGCCCTACCTCTATAGCTGATTTACTCTTAAAGAAATAAATGCACTTCAAGACACAGAATTGAGCACAAAATAGATGAGACAGACTATCAGACAACCAGCAAACAACACAAATATTAGGTTTACAAAAGACAAAAAAACCCATTTTGAAATGTTGAAATATATTGTAAAATTGAAGTGTGCAGCCAGATATTTTTTCAAACTTATTTAATTACACAAAACCACAGCATTGTGACATTTAAACAGTACAAAGACGAAGAACAAAGTCTGCCAGTTACATCTGTAAGCACTGCAACAATTCTGTATTTTTTTTAAGTTGATTCTTTGTAACCCATTTATGTAACTAAAACTTATCAATAAGAACAAGGTTCTTTGCAATATCTCAGTTTCTGGACATCAGAACATCTATGAGAAGAGTATAATCTTCAACTCTTTCAATCTGAGAAATTGCTCTTGGAAGCAAAAAGCAATGTCAACAAAATGACTTTTGGGTTTGCTCGGGTTTTCCCCAACATGCTGATGTACCAGGTTTACCCTAAATCCACAGACCAATTAGAAAGTCAGGGTAGCTGGCAACACAAGCAAAAAGTCTATGCTTGTGTGATCTTCAATACTTCCACGAAACTAAAGAGTGTTTTAGCCTTTCTTGCACTGTTCAGCAATTCATTCTAAATGTGAATAGAACTATCTCCTGCTGTATTCACATTCGTATTTAAACAATGAAAAATAGAAATAAAATAGTGCCCAGACATTAGAAGAATAAAAGAAACCTAGAGGATGATTAATAAATAATGCTTAAAGCCATTGACCAAAAACTGTAGCGGTTTATGCAAAAATAAAGCATTCTGAAAACAGTGTGTTCATATTTTATATATATAAACTTTCTTAACCATCGGAAAGCTCACAAAGCAGGTGAACAGCTCAGCAACCTCGAAGCTGGCTTCAGTGCAACTCATTCTTTGAATACGAATTAGCAATGGGTAATCGCAGCATATTTATGAGGCCTTTTGCCTGGTCCTTTTCTCCAGTGAATGCTGTATTATTCATTGCGTGTGCCCTGACCCCAGTGCGCTCCTGTTCTGACAAATCATACTTGATTAAGACAAATCTTTATTAGTTAGCTAGTCAACTTCCCCATTTATCATTTGCAAATCCCATTCTCCTTCTTGGGTACAGTAAAAGTACCTGAAACCATTTTTTCTCCATATAAAATGAAATGCTTGTTACAGACAGTAAGCGCAAACAGAAGCCTAGAAGTCAGTAATAGATGATAAAACAAAGGTTTAACAGGTATAAATTACGAATGTGGCAAAACTCTAACACAATAGCATTCTTCAGGTAGGCTGAGGAAACATTAATTAGCTCATCCTTTCAATGTTTCCCATTTTTCCACCAACTAAATCTCTCTAAATCTAAATGCTGTATAAAAGACCTGTATTGTAAAGTTGGAGGCTGAAAGTACTGAGGTTTAAAAAATAATAATAAAGAGAATGCTGAGGGAAGTTACTGTTCAAGGTGTCTTCCAAAACCACAAAAACCTTTTAAGACTTGATCTGTAAAGGAGGCAAAATGAATTCAAAATTATTCATGAAGCTTCAGTTTCCCTTGAAAATGTAATATCTCTCCAAAGAGGTGGCAATTTGAAGAGGAAAAAGCCCTTTCAAAACAGTGCTAGTTTATTCAGTGGGTAATTTACAACTAGAAAACTGTGTGATGTGAAATGCACACCAGTTTTGTCATGGTAGGGGTTTTGCTTGCAGAGAAGCATGTTTCTTCGATTGGGACTCTGGAGATCTGAAGCAGCTGCTTGGAGATGGAAGGACAAGCAGAGGGACAGGACAGTCCATGGATTCATCTGGCTGTAGTTCATGTCCCACCCCTGCCCCAGAATGTTATTCTGGCCTCTGGAGGGATCTCTAGGAAATGCCCACTTAGCTGTTTTTTTGTTTGGAGATGAAGTTGAGTAGTTTGTGTACTGTATTACAGTTTGAATCTTGGTTTTATACATAATGATATTTACACCCACCAACTAGAATCTGTGTTCATTTGAAATACACAGTAACTGAAAAACTTGTTCCTAAAGGACAAAACATCAACATAAACATCTCTGTGCTGCTAACACAGAACACTTCTTATGGACTCCTGTCTTCTGCCACTTACACCTTCCCACCTGAAGTAATTTTTCCTTTGTATTTTTATTTTTACCCTGCAGAACCAATGCAGCTATGGATTATACTCCTTTTTCACACACATGGGCTGAGTGCTAGTGATTTCCATCTGCAACATTGCCTTCGATTATCCACAGAGTAAAGCTGAGAAAACCACCACCTCAATAAACCCACAGCAAGGGAACAGAGGAAACAATGAAAAATACCCGATGGCCTGGAGAATCACTGTTATCAGGAGGTATACAAGAAGAAAAGAATCCAGACTGATTTTAAAATTCAGGCTGAGTTTGCAGGGCTATATATGTTTAACAAAAAAAACAACGTTAAAAAAGCGTCTGCTCTTGTACTTGTCAAACAAAGATATTTCTTCTGGAAATTGCCGAGAGGGAAATAAAGACTTTCCCATAATAGATTTTTTACAGCACTCCTCAGAGCAGAATCATATTTAAAGGATCAAGTTAAGCTCTTCAGATGGTGTTTAAGAGGTAGACTTACAAGGGGCCTTTACGGCATGCAGATACAATTTGTTTCTAAGGGATCCGTGCAAGAAAATACAGTTGCAAAACCTGATTTTTCCTTAAATGTCTAAGATGGTAAGTGTGATTTCTTCTGATGGAGGAACTCAGCAACACTTACTGATGCTTTTGGCATCTCTACATTAGGTTACGGCTATATGGTTCAACAGGGGGCAAACTTGGAGATCTCTAAAACCAAATTGCTCCAGAACAGAGCAGGTCACTGCACAGGGCAGCAGTTTTTGCTTGGATTCTTCCAAAGCAGCTGCCTGCAGTGCTCCAAGTGCGACATCAGCTACTAGACATGGTCTTTGAGTCCCCAGTGATCTGGGTCAGGGTTACCCGAGAGACTGCTTCTCTCTTTTGGGTGTCACTTGAACTGCAGTCAGCAGACAGATGCACTGGAGGTGCCATGAAGAAGCGGAAGAAGCGCTCGCAGGTGAACAGTCTCTGTGAGGATATCCTAGGTTTGGATGACATCTCCCCTCTCTCGTGGTCTGCCAGCCCTCAGACATGTTAGCATGCAGGACATGCTGCCAAAGACATCAGGCGGTTTGCTGTGGAATGTAATGAACAACTTTGTACGACTTGCTGTCAGGCCACTGTTAACATTTATTTGTGTGAATGTTGTACTCCGCAGACAGCACGAATCAAGTATGTTTTTTACTATAGCTTATTTCTACATTTCTACAGGATCGACACGAACAAATCAGTATGCCCCTAGCCCAACACCGTAAAGAGACAAGCATCTGAATTTTCTGTCACGCTCAAAGATCAAGAACACAGGAAAGTAAGGTCAGACCTGGGAAAGGAACCCCGGACTGCTGGGCTCTGTATTTGAAATGAAAGGCATGCCACCTATGGGCAGGTACCATCCAGCCACTCATCCTCACTGATGTTAAGATACCTGTGTGCCTTGCCATTTTCACATTTGATTGCTGTTTGGATGCCAGTAAATAAATTGATAAATAAATTGATCTTTCTGAAATTTCTCTAAGCAGTCTTTCATGTTACAAGATAGGGATTTGAGAGAACATAATATTATTATGGGCTCAGCCACTGTGGTACACCTGGTAAACATTTGTGCCTGTTTCTCTGTTTTTAAAATGGGCGTGAAGGAATCCACACTGGCTGAACACAATATGCATCATTAAAAGGATTGTATTCCTATGGAAGACATTTAGATGCTGTACTTGGCTTCTTATATATTAATTTTCACTATAACTACTAGTTTGACTACAATCGTAATTAAAAAAACCAAGACTAGAAATTATTTTTACAATGAAATCTGAAGTGGCACACTCTCCTCAACTACAGGACATTATATAGTCAATCTCATAAAGAATTTGCAGATTATTTGGGCACCAAAATATAATTATCCCATGATCTACTGAATTGGTAAATTATTGCAGTATGATATTTTAATGCAAACACCCAGTTTACAAACATAACTTTGCTGGAAATTCTCAAGAAGTGTTAAACCGATGTCAGTGTCTCAGTAATTTCGCAGTTTAAAAACAGTTAGAAATGTAATGACTACACTGCACTTGATTAAAGCATTTACAGCTCTAATCAAAAACTGACAGCAAGATCAAAGATGTTAACTTAAATCTCTCTTCTAATTATGTTTAAAATGCCACACCTCAGGCCTGTCTCTCCTCTTCTTTTTCAAACCAAATTCTGCTTAAGAAAGATCTAACACTTCTTAACAGTTCATTATCCAATAAAACTATTCAAAGCTTAAAAGCAATCTACACAATTAGTCAGGACCTCAGGGAGTCCACCGGTAGTCTTTATTACAGGGCTTCATATTAAAACACCTTAATTATATTTGTCAAATGGATTTCATTAAAACCCATCGTCACTTTAATTTTCATATTTTGACAGTGCTGGCATAGCATTATTACCACCTGCCAAGCTACGAACTACAACAAAATTATCAAATTCCTTCAAATACTAAGCAGTTTCTTTTTGTACCTGACCAATGATTTCCCTCTTTTTGGTGAATGCACCATAATTAAGAGGAATAATTAAAATTCCATATTCAAGCAGCACACATGCAAGCTAAATGTACAGTGTATCCGTTGCAGGTGTGTAAATAAGAACCTATACGGATACCTGGTTGCCAGGAGCACATAACACAAAGGTAGGACACATATACTGAAGTGCTTCTGAATAATAAAGCCAAGACATCAAACAGAATGTACTATTATTTAATCAAATGACAACCATGATGACTTGAAAGCAGAGGACATTTTAACTTCTACTCATTATACTGTCATTTCAACACAACAGATCTGGGGATTATGACCATATACTGTAACCACAGTTTTATTTTAGATATAATCCATGGAGGTTCCATTTGACTTTAGACAATCACAATGAAACACAATTAAAACAAAACTGTTCATCTGCTCTACCGACAGTACCTTGACAAAGGCTTCTGATATTTATGATACATTTCCAATGCAGGACATATCAACTCTTGTTTGTTTTTTTTCTTAATACTCAATGTCACAGCAATTAACGGCTTTAGATAATTACCAATAATATAAAAACTAGGTACCGGCATCTGTCATGCAGCACAGTTTGGGCTGTTATCATCATGTTGGATATAGAAATAAATTATTTCCTCTTTTTTGTTATCTGAAATACTGTACAGAAAACTGAAACGAAACAGCAATTTACCATTATTGTGCTTATATTTACTGAGCTAAATTCAAGCTTGATTAACTCCCATGTTCTTCAGTAAGCATGTGTACAAGATGACTTTGGCCCACAACAGATAAAACAATGGCATGCAGATTGCAATGGGGAAAAGAACAGAGTATTTTCATTTCTTTCATATAATCATAGCAAGAAATAAGAAATGAAGAGGTTTCTGCCATATGTCTAACACACTTCACTGCTTTGTACAAAGGTCTCAAGAGTAATGATCTCCGTGTGTCATGAATATTTTAAGACTTATTAAATGTTTGTGGATTATTATGGGTAAAACTATGGGATTTTAAAGAACTAGTTTACATGGCAATTAAATATTATTCCTACTTAAGGAAAAAGAACGATTTAATAATTTTTTAATGTATTATCAATGAGGAAAGCCTCAACCTCTTTCACACCAAATCATAAGTTTTGGCAAAGGAATTACTGAAGAAGACATGCTGGGCTTCATTTTATTTCACTTCTATTTTATTTCTTTTATTGCTTTAATTGCTTTTTATTACAAAGAAATAAAACAGAGTACTTACAAGCAAGGGACTATGAGCTGATCACGGATTTCTTGTTTGATTTATTTTGGCAAGTCACTTTATTTCTTTTATCCTATTTACCCTACCTGTAGAACAGGGGTAAATACTGTTTCTACTAGAATTGCACTAAAACAAGCAAGTGCCCCCACACTGCTTAGCTTCTGTTACCAGGACATCTAAGAGCAAATAATTAGATTTTTTTAGTGCCTCTCATTCAACTTCAAACTATCATATCAACCTTGGGTGCATGTGGGGATTCCTCTTAGATACCCACTATCCCAGAGAGAATGTAGGAGATAACAGTGTTTTAAAAACAATCCCAGCCCAAAACAGTGTTGGATTGCTTCTACTGACATGGCTAGAACCAGCTCCTTTGCTTAATGCAAGGATGGATGGAGGGACATGGAAGCCTTCCAGCTCAGAAGCTGGTAGGTGATTAGAACTCACATGTGCCTTTGACACAACTGGTCATGCCTTTCCTCTTGAAAACTCCTCCTCCCTTTGCCCCCAGGATCCTGACCATTCTGTGAGGGCTGCGTAAGGCTCTGGTTTTGGTTCCCTTCCTGCCTACGGATCTGCAGCTGATTTATGCCTGGAGAATGTCATGCACAAACTCGGCTACTATTTAATAAGTGACAGATTTCCCTCTCTCCTACATTGCCATTTTCTCTCCCATCTCCTTGCTTAGCCTTCAATGTAAATTCAACACAACACAGCAGTTCCCTGTCCCCTCAACATGTCTCCACTCCATCTATCCTCATGACACGCAACATGATCATCTTCTTTACCACCCAGCCTCAACATCTTTTTTTACTCAGTTCTGTTTTTTCAGTCCTTATTTTTTGGCAAACTGTCTGATTCTTTCTGCATGACGTCGATAGGAACCAGACTGGTCCCATCCATCCACCTTCCTAGAATTCTCTTCTAGGCTCTCATCCTTTCTCTATATTATTACATCATTTTCATTACATCCTATTACAGCCTTGACAAAAACCTATGAATTGCCTACAGTGACGCAACTGTTACAAGCAACGTTTTTTTGGCATCATACTGGTCTTTTTCTTTCTAGTCATGTCATTGCCTCTCCCCAGTTCAGCATATTAAACAACAGCTACATTTCTTGCATTGTCAATCCCTTCATGGTCTGACTTCCCCTATTTGCTGTCAGCATGTTTATTCCTTTCTCAGCTCAGATATCATTCACTCATTAAATTTTTACTCAAGCGTTTCCACACTTTCTTTCTCCCATGTTGCCATGACTGAGAGGAGCTGAGCATAAACAACTCATCGCCTCATCATGTTCCTGCCATCTCTGATCTGGCTTCTCTTGTCCATTTATGTACCATGCAATCATAATTTCTTCTGAAGTACATGGAAATCTTAGCCACAGTCACGAACCTTTGTCTTAGATGAATTTCTAAATGTCTAGTCTCAGAATGGGAAAGTAATAGCACAAAATCTAGCACGTTTATGAGGGTATCATCCATAATGAAGGAGGAAGGAACTGTAAGAAACAAGTTATCACCACTTGTCTTCACTGCTGCAGTGCAGTTCTGACATAGAGATTTGCAGTGTACACTGCATTACTGTCAGATTATACCTTCCTAAAACAAACACCATCCCCCACAAGCTATCAGCAAATAGAATATGCATCCTGTTGTCATGAGTGAATAATTTATTAAATTGACACTATTACTAATAATTACAGAAAAAGTTCATGTTTTTCACTCTTGACAAACAGGAAGCCAGTCATGTTTCCTACTTCAGTTAGGACACCCAAGAAAAAATTCAAAGTGATACTCGTCCCTGGCTGGCACGTATTCTTTACCATTTGAAGTTTATTTGATACAAATGAGAGTCTACAGAACCCTGCTGACACGAAGTCACAAAGAGCATATACATTTATGAATACCGCATTTGCTGCACTTTGTATGCGTCGTTTGTTAGGTCTTGGTGCTGAAATCACAGCTCTGAATGTATCCTGAAGATGCTAACGATGTGTTGTGAGCTTTCGCTTCCTCTCTCCCCACCCCCAAAAACAAACCAAAACACCACCGCAGCCTTTATGGCTTTAATTATTAAGATTATATTTTCTGGTTTATATTAAATCCCATAATGGAATCAGCCAGCTTTTTTTCTCCTTCTTTCCTTCTTTCTTTTTTTTTTTTTCTTCTTGGTAATAGCATACACTCTTGATGCAACAAGAAAATGTGAAGACAGGACAATCCAGCTGGATTAGACATTTATGAAACCTATTGCCAACAATGAACTGTCAAAGCCAGCAATCAAATGTAACCCTAGCAAAAAAGAATGGAGACTGCTGTGAGAAGATTTACTTAGATGAAACTCTCAAATAGTGCTTTTATGTCCTGATTCTCTTCCCCTGCAACAGTTTTATACCTGCTTGTTGTCCCTTCTTCCTTGAAGTTATACTTGGTTTACAGTTGTGTGGTAGGAATGCTTTCTCTACTCCAGAATTAACTGATGAATTTCTACAACCTCAATGCAGACAAACAAATAATGCCTAGACAAATAACTATTGTTTTCCTTCAAATCTTAAAATCTAAGAAAATGTGGAGTAGCCATTACTACAGAGATCTCCACAGTATTCCCATGTGTAAAAAGGTCTTACTATGGGTTCTTTTTCAGCTCAGAAGCTGACAAAAGAAGGATGTAACTAACTAAAAGTCATACGGAGTGAAAAGGAACTTCACTACTTCTGACCTTAATCCTACTTTGTTTCAAGACCATCCCTTGTGCTTTCTATTCAGTTCTTCACTGCAAACCTGCTCATAAGCATCAGGAAAACTTGGTGATAACAACATTAAAATTAAATGACATGAGAGGGTAATTTGCCACAGCAATGGAAAGCTAAACAAGACAAAAGTTAAAGAATTGACTGGGATACATTAATGAACAAAGCACAATGTAGGGAGAGAAATTTGGGCTATTGAAGAACAGGATCTGAAACAAGCAGTAGGAGAAGAGCAAAGACTAAGACTCATATGTAATGGAGCAATTATTATAGCAGCAAGATCTTTACGTTGTACAAAAAAAGATTTTCTGGATTAAAGAGGAATGACTACAGAACGACAGGGTAACATTTGCATTTTGGCTGTATCTGTTCTGCAGGCCTCTAAGAGTCTCTCTCCACTATCACAGAATCACAGAATGGTTTGGGTTGGAAGGTACCTTAAAGCTCATCCAGTTCCAACCCCTGCCACAGGCAGGGGCTCCCTCCCCTAGACCAGATTGCTGCCTTGAACACTGCCAGGGATGGGGCAGCCACAGCTTCTCTGGGCACCCTGTGCCAGCACCTCAGCACCCTCACAGGGAAGAATTTCTTCCTAGTATCTAATCTCAATCTCCCCTCTGTCAGGTTAAAGCCACTCCCCCTTGTCCTATCACTACATGCCCTTGTAAAAAGTCCCTCTCCAGCTTTTCACTGTAAAGTGAGAGTAATGCTACTTAATTATTTTCTAGCAATGGAATGAAGATTTATTGATTAATACCCATCTTAAGCTTTTAAGAACTCTCTGATTCACGTAGAGTCCACATTTTAATGCAATGAACAAGGAAAAAAATAGGATTCTAAGAATGTAATTTGGGTGATATGTGTATGTTGTCTGTGAACAGAAAATCAACTTGAAGATTGTAACATGGGGAGCCACAGAAACCACAGTAGATCTATATACTGGAAAAACTTACAGATAGTCATCTGAAGTAGTCCCATTTCAAAATCTGGGATTTGAAAAGTCAGTACCACCTTAAATTTTATCCAGAAGAGAAAATTTATAGAATACTGGCTACTTTCCCTCTTTTAAATTGAATCAGCCATTATAGTTAACAACCTTCCCACCCCATAGAAATAAATAAAGAATGCTGTATCCATTCTAATTTAAACCCTCTTATTTTCATTAAAAACATAGCTGATTTAGTCAGAAGTTCCATCTATTATGTACTGTAATGATTTAAGAGTGCCAATTAGATCTATAGTATTCCTAGAAATGGAGGAGTTGCAGCTGGAGCTCTGCAGACCAGTCAAACAATTTTCAAAGGATATTCAGAGGACTGCACCACTCTATTCTAGGTAGAAGATTAAATCGTAAAGGAGGAAAAAAGCAGAATTTCAAAACAAGTGTACCAATATGACAAATAGCTCTTCTTCCTGGGCTTTGCTTTAGCAGAAAACAGAAGTATTTAGCTCTCCTATTGTATAAGTAGCTGGAAATGCTCAGCATATTTTAATAATGACATCAAATAACTTGCTAATTCAAGATACTTTAGCCAGCCATGTCTCCTAGTGAGAGACAATGCATGAACCCTTTAAAGTATCTACAATACAGAATACGTTTCTTGATAATGTCATTAAGCCATGATGACATGTAGCAAGCAATTGCTGGCAAAGGTCAATAACCTGATCCATTTATACAACGAATGCCTGTTAAAACTGTTTAAAGAACAATCAAATGATTGATGACCATAAGCTCTATGTTGGCCATGATGTGCAGCATTCACATAGAGCATGTTCGGCAAGCACTACACGTACCTCTAATGCTATGGGGTGGGTGGGGGGAAAATGGTGTTGTGCCAAAACACAAACATAAATGTTTATACAAAAATGTTGACAACAATAATTGAGTTAACAGAGGTCTGAAGATGAGGTTGTTAGCACTGAGCAGTAAAAATAGGCAGTGCTTCTTACCCATTGAACAGAGCTCAGTTTGAAAATAAGATGTTCTGGGCAAAACAGACTGCAAGCATCCTCTAAGCTCCATGTCACAGTCTGTGAAAAAAATAAGTGACTATCCCATAGATCTCTCTCACTGATTTTTAAAATTGTTGTTTCATTTTTAATTCAAGCTGATGCATAAAAATGCAGCTTCATTTGATGCACATTTGGATCCTGCCAGCTCCAAAGCCGTTGTCAAAATTCACAAGTCCAATTTGTTGTGTTGTTTAAAATAAGGAGGGAGGGATCATTTCCAAAATATTTTTTTGTTTTAGTCTGCCAGCAACCACCATTCTATCAACAGAGTGCTGCACACTTCTTAGAATTTAACCCCCTTTTCTAAAGAGTAATTAACCTAACAGCTTCTTGCAAGTCATTTTCCTGTCTCATCAGAAAAGCATGGTGACCTGTATGTTCTGTAGGACAGGAACACTTCCCAAAATTGTCATCTGGTCCCTTCACAGAATTAATTATCTCGTTCTAAAGTGAGCACTTCCCACTATTTACAAACAAGAATGATCTTGAAAATCATCAAAAGATATATATGATCATAGAAATCATAAAATAAATATGACCCACTCGAAGCATTTGATATTCTATAACTGTAATGGTTCTGGCTTTCATGAGATAAACACACTGGGACAACATTGTGCTGCTGATGTGTACCCTTCAATTAAAGAGCATTTCTGCACACAAGCCAGTTCCTTATGGAGGTGTTGATTATAAGTGGCATTCATCAGAATCAATAGTATAAAAATAAGCTCCCTGCCATTTTGCTGCATCCATAAACAGGTGTGGCCAGAGCTTTATTAGGTGCCCAGACAAAAAGACACACAGGGACTGTATCTCAGCATGAGTCACAAAGCAAAATTACAGTCCTGTGCTGCAGTCATGAGACTTCCTAAAATATGTTTCCCAAGTCAGGGGCAGCAGTCGGTGTTGTTGGTTAGTGCAGTTGGGAATTGGATCCACCCCTTCCCAGGCCCCACAGAATCCCTTCTGCATCATGGTACAACAAACAGACATGTTCCTAACTTGATTTAAGAAAAGTATTCTACACTGCAAAGCATTTCCATGACTGTTCTTAGAGCTCTACCTTTCCTATGGGACTGCAGAGTTTCTGCATGGCACAGTATGCAGAGTTATACCACAACTATATTTAAGAAATATTCCTATGAAGAGTCATCACTTCTTTCCCAGCACCCCCCATCAGTAACAGCTGAAACAAAGCAGAAAACAGTTAAAGCAACAGTGAGTTACACACTGATTACTTTCCCATCTCACCCTCGACAATGATGGAAGTTCAGTCTGTTCCTTAACACACGCGTGCCAAACAACCAATAAAAAAGGATGCCAAGTACTCCAAACTTCTTTAAATTTTGAAAGCTAACACCAATTGACCTACTAAAGGAATCTATCCTGTTTCCATCCTGTTTGGCTCCATACTGAAGCCTTCTCTGCCTACATAATTTTAACCACATGCACCAGAAAAGAGTTTTCACCACTAGCCTTTACAGGCGCATCAGAATTTTCACTCCAAGTGTCCAAAAATCTTTCAGCAAGACAATCTGCTTCCCATGTCCCTCCATTAGAAATTAAGTTTTCATCTTCCATCTTGCTCTGCGAAACAGATCAGCATATTTCCCATTTTCCATGATACAATCCCATTTCTTTCCTTCCCCCATTGTTCTCCTGTCAGGCTTTTCCCACCAGCTCCTCCTGTGTCCTCCTCTATCTTGTCAACCATCACACGAATGCAACACTGAACCCTGTTCATTATGAACTGACAAAACCAAAGGCTCAGCATTTACAGAGAATGGAGACACAGGAAGGACACGGTTCTCACAAAAGTCAGAAGGAATTAGTGACAAAGATACCTGTCTCGACTTCAGTTTCTTAGGGTATCATCTGCCACAAGACTTCAGTGAACCTTTGATTTTTAAATTTCTGTGAAGAAAGGAGGAGGAAGTCTCTTTTGCAGCACCATTGCTTCCCCTTCCTCTCTTCACATGCTCACCAACAAATTGGAACAATGTCCATCTTCTCCATCAGGGTGTCTAAAATGCTACAGATCATTTGAATGTTGGCAAAATTCTATATATCAAAAATAAAAATTGGAACATTTTAATTATTACATGCTCATGCAGGGGGGAAATGCATAATTTTCAGCTGCTAACACCCTTTTAATCCACATTCTTACATGTTCTTGTAAGATGCTGGAAGAAGCGAATTTTACCTTTTCAGGTGTTTCTAGCCTAGAAATCAGTATCTTTCAATTTTGCCTGCTCTGGGGAGGGGGAACGAGCCCAAACTGGGCACCCAGAACTATAGGGATGGGAGCTTAGAACAGAGCCACAGACCAAGAACGTCATGGAGACTTTCAGTGAGGGTAAGCTTTCTAAGGGAGGATGTGTGTAGATGACTCTTAGCTTCTCTCTACATTAAAGAGCATTACAATTTGTTGGGATTGCTTTTTTTTTTCCCCTTTTTCTTGCTTGGCCTAGGGAAAAATCCACCTTCACTTTATTAATAGTGAATTCAAATGGTTTTTCTGCTGCAATTTAACAACTTCTTTTTTTTATTTTCCCCTGCACAGAGACAAGATATTCTTCTCTCTTGAACCCTTCAACGTATTTGTTCTGCATTATTTTTTCATTCACAGTTATCCCGGAGGCTCTCAGTGTTTAAATAGCTCCCTCCCTCCCATCTAGAGCTGTGCACTAATATCGATCAACTTAGGCTGGAAGTTACTATAAGGCATTTTTCAATAATCAGCCAAGCTGTTCAGAGAGTATCTTGAATATAACCCTTAGGTAAACAACATAACACACAAGGAACTTTCCCTCATCAAGCACATCTTTGCAATCTCAAGGACGGCTGCTAATGCTCCACCAGACAAAGAACTTGCTTCTGACTTTCTACTTTCCAGGTCAGAGGCAAAGTCACATTAGCTAACGACATCTTTGTTCTTATACAAAGAATTTAAGTTTCTTAGGACACTTGTATATTTATGTATTGGCTACGTAAGGCACCTTTATCAGTGAATTAAAGTGAATAGGAACTCCCACCTGCCTGATGGGAGAGGAAGAAGAAAATAATCTCAAGCTAAACGATTAAAATTAAATGATAGGGAAAGGATGATACATGCATACGATATGTCAAGTAATATCCATACATGCAAAGAGATGAGTAAGCTACTCTAAATCACTAGATTTTCATTTAATTCATCCCTGATCTAAAATGCCAGGTTTGTTTTATTTTTACATTGTCTCCTTAATCAAAAATGGGAGAGAAAAGTGATCGGAATGAAATCCTTGAAATCATTCATGCCTTTTGCCTTAAATAGCTACATTCACTGGTCTCTTTACATAGCACTTAATTCTAAAATGAAAAGCACAGGGTGTTTTAATTCCCTCTCTTCAACTGTGAAGCATCAGATTGTGCTAAGTTGTTTTTAAAGCTCTCAGGGATCCTTAACAGAAAAGTTTGTGTAAACTAAAATGGCAGAAAAACAGTCCGATGTAAAAATAGTCCTGGGTTGTTGCTTTGCACACTGTAAACCCAGTGATGTTCACACCCACCAGTGGGCGAAAGATAAACATCACAAAAGTAAATAACACTCTGAAATAGCTGGCTCCTATGAATCCTGGAGACAGCACAAACTGTTTTGTTGTTTTAAAAAAAGATTATGCATAAGCAGATCCACATGACTTTAATGACGATTTCTGAAAGTGTTTTCAGGTCAACATCTATGCCAGAGAGCCTGAGCAAAACCCAGTGGGACAGTGCCCCGCTGGCGCTGCCCTTCCTGCTTTGCTTTCTTGTTGAATCTGTCTGCACAGTTCAGGCTGGTTCCTGCTGCAGCAATCCTCTCCCTTGCTAAGAAGTGAGACCGTCCATGGTGGCAGGAAGCAAAAATGATGTTGAGTGGGACTCGGCAGCATTTAGGTACAAAAGCTTTGGGGGATGCCCGCATACTTGGTATGGAGATGCACACAAGGGCAGCTGAAAAGCTGGGGTGCACTACGTTCAGCATTCTGTAAGGCTGACAGATGGTTGAGGAGTACAGCACATACCTTTCTATCTCCCCACATGGCATCACCTTAACCGTTGAGAATAAACAGGGTTAGAGTAATTCAGGAAAATCTTGCACGATGGCAAATGCAATTCAATGCAGGTAAATGCAGGATAAAAATTGTAAGACAAAAAGATTCCAAAAGAAAGCCAAGACATTAGGGGAAAGTGTTCAGAGGCATAATGATTGAAGAGAGATTTAAGTGTCCTCCTGGGTTATGAAAGTCTTAAGCTAATGGATAACTGAAGTGGGAAAATAATGCTGCACAGTGAGCTACATGCCTAGAGGAATATAAAGCTAAAATTCTGGTACTGACTGGTGCATAAGACTGACTGGCAGCCTTACCTACAATACCGCATTGTCTTGATGCACACAAATTCATATTTCCAAGCAAAGTGACAAAAGAGGAAGAGGGAGGATCATCTGATACACAAGGACCATATTTTACAGCCTGCTGCAGCCAGCTCTGTACCACACAGAAGCTGCAGGCCATCACCACATTGCTGCAATTTTCCATTTCTGGCCATATTTTGTGGGAGTGCAGATGGGATTGCAAAAGAGAAGTCACAGAGAGGATCTCCACAGGGTCATTCACATGCCTTTGCTGTGAACGTATGCTACATGCTCAAGGGCAAGTAAAGTGCTTGACTCTTTCATAAGATAGATTAAAAATATTCAAAGGGCTGAAGGGAGTTGGTAGACAGAAAAGACAGACTGTGACTGTAATACACATAGTATAGCTTTCCTTATCCTTAAAAACAGAACAAAATAAAAACCATCAACCAACTAAAGATGGAAATTTAGCTACAGACCTGCTTGTAACAGACCCTGAATGATGGGAGGTCAGCTGCGTGTTCTATACTTTGAGACAGGAAGCGTAACAAACCAAGAAAATATAATCACCAACATGTCCTGCAACCTGGGGAACATTTAGAATAATTTGTAGGAGGGGAAAAACTTCCATGATAAATGCAAATTATAATAATAATTATATAAATGCTCAGCTCTTTAAAGCAGTGTGTGTTCAAATTATTTCAGGACAGGGTTATTATAAAGCAGGTTCAAGTATAATTTTACACTTCTGAATAACTTCAGCACAGCCACTTGGGCAGCTGCAGCCAGAGCCTGGCTTGCTTAAACTGAGCACTGTCTGTTGTCATTCCATGCTCTGCTCAAATGACACCTCCTTCTGGGAGGTAGGATTCTGGGGGCACACTGACTCAGGGTGTTTGCCCATCACCCTTACAAATTCATTTGTTTGGACATGCTGTGTAGAAACTGAAGTCTGGGAGAAAGGGGTGTAGGGACTGATTTGGTACTTTACATCATGTAAGACCTTTGCCATTTCCCAAGTATTTTGTAGTAAAAATTGACTTTAAGTTCCTCTATAGCTAATCTCAAAGTAGGAGTGAAAATGGTAAGAATTTTCAAAAAGGGATGAAACCTCACACATCTGCAGGATCTTTGTCAGGTTTCTGTGCAACCAGAGACAGATTTAGGGCAGGAAAGACATTGCTAAGAGCATTCATTCTCCAAGGAAGTTTCTGAAAATGAAGATGCTGCCTTTAGTTACCAAAAATTACTTCCAAGTTCAAGTGGTGCAAAATTTAAAGCCAGAAATGTGCAACCTGGTTGACTCTTGTTTAAATTTATTTAATTAGTTTATTAAATTGAAAAAAATAAATTAGCCTGCATTTAGGGCAGACCATGAACTACGGCTCAACGCAGTGCTTTGCAATGGGGGTCTGAGCCCCGAATTCTCAAATTAAACTAAGTCAACCTAAAAGAGAATTCAGTGGGTGTAAGGGTTTTTGCATTTAGGAACAGCATCCTTACTTTTCCTCTGCTTTGTGTTTTGTATTAATCTATTGTAGGTCCCAAGGGTGACTGGAACAATGTGTCAAGGCTCCTTCCTCAGCACATGACCCCTTCCTCTGCTAAGTAGGTCCGTAACAGGCACAGAGCCTCACTTCACACAGTATCCTGGGCAGTTCCCCTCATCCTCCTATACCACCAAGACCAACAGTTACAGGCTGCAAGTTTTCCTCCTGGGCCAGAGGTTTCACATGAACCCACCCCACGTCCTAGCACAGTTCTCACACAAGGCTCCATCCTGACTTCACCGCAGTTTATGGTGGCCTCTGCTCACATCACTAACAAACATCTGGCCTCAGCTGCTGGACTTTGGGGAGTATCAGGTTGCTGTTACAAAGCTCTGTTGGCAGATAATTTTAAAGAAACGTGTTCTGAAAATGTTTTCACAATCTTCACCTCTACCTGCTCTGTCCTAAAACCTGTTTCTCACCATCACTTCTCCAAAAGACCAATTTTATCTGTATTTTATTTATTTTTTTTAAAGCACTAGAAGGAATCCCCTACTGCCTACACAATAAAGTCAGTCAGAGGCAAGATTCTTTCTCACAGATCTTATCCCTCTAAGCCATCAGACTGACTAAACCACCATCCTTTGATCAATACGCAGCTAAGTGGGAATTTTCAGAAAAACCTTTAAGCAAAATAAAGTTGCTTTTTTATTACACACAGGCCTCACTCCCCCAAACTAGAAGACAGGTGGGATTTTGCTTTCTGTGTTTTTGTTCAAAACTTTTCAGTCTGGATAGAAGATACATCCAGGGAGAGTAAGAACTGTGAATAAGAGAGTATTTACTACCGCTGAATATGATGATTGTATCAGAGAACAAGTGATGTGGCCAACTGTGAAAAATCATTAACCATACACTAAATCTCACCATTTGCTTATAGTTAAATGTATATAGAAAAGGGGTGGATAACTAACCCTCTGTAAAAGTATTTTATTTTTAATTAAAGGGGTGTGAATAACAAGAATGGTTTCACCTGCAGCACAAACAGGGAAGGATCCTTTGAACTCTATTTTAAACTGTCCATGCTGGGAGTCAAAAACTTAGCCACAAAGTAGTTTTGTGTATGAAACTCAATTTGGACATCAGACTTCTGGGATCCTATTAGAGCAATCACCAAGTGTTAAAAGGACAAAACATCTTTTCAGAGACCACTGCCAGACAGCAAAGAAAAGGACTCTTTAATAAAATCAGATCAATTTTCTAGCTAACCTGCCCCAAGTGGAAACAACATAAGATAGGTTCCCAGAGAGTCAGCATTAATGATGGGCCCATGCAATGAATTACATATGCTTCCATGGACATCACAAAATTGCCTGGGGCAGCGTTCGTATGAGGGCTGGATTGCAAGTGGTCTTGCTTCTTCCCCCTTTCCTAGGCTAACTCCTAGGTCTTTTTTTAATTATTTCCTAAAAGAGGTTGGATTTCTCACTGTCCTTAACTATGGTACAAAGTATGTGTTTAAGTGTATTATGGAAGACATAATTGATATACTCAGAGTGGTTGAGACACTTGAGAGATGGGTTCAACTCCTGGCTCTGTGGACACCAAGCAACCTGACACTGGGGAGGTCACTCTGGATTGTTTTTACAATCAAACTCACATCAGTCAGATGTTTCACAGCCCTCCTCACACACTTTCACTCACTTTTGGACTCATGAGGTTGAGGTTCCACACCATACAGACTATTACTATCCTGTTGCCACACAAAGATTTCTCACCCCGAGCATATTTGTTGTGCAGGCAGAGGATGCTCAAGCATGCCTACAAAATCCTGGCCGGGCAATGTCCTTACTGTGCTCAAACCCTGAGATTAAGAATAACAATATCCCTGAACACAAGGGATAAATTGTCAAATGTGGATGAGACATTCTACCTAAATACTAGGTAGATTAGATGCATTATTTTGAATAAAAGCAAGCATATTTGTCTCAAAATATTTTGGGCTAGGATATAGAAGTTTTGCACCAGGAATTCCACAAGGAGGACTTAAGTGCCAGATAATTGCGCCACGTTGCTGAATATGGCTACAGCTGAATGGGATATTTGACTAAAGCACATATAATTTAAAATTTTTATATTGAGAGAGTTTAGATTGTTCAAAAGCATCTCCATCCAGCATTTTATCTAGTAAAGTCAACACAAACATTTAAAGAACAATATTTAACATACCTTTTTGCCATTATTTTCATTAAACAAGTAATAGCTACTCCAGTGCATTTTCAGACTCTTTTCCTCTCAAAACCAACCAAACAAAATTCCCCCAAACAGCCCAAGAGACAATAACTGTTATTTCAAATGCATTCCCACTATTTTCTTCTTCAAATCTCTATTGCTTACCATGAAAGGGAATCTTTTTGCACACAAAGTGTGGTGGGGAACATTGTCTGCTCTTGTCTACTTGATTAAGGAAGCTGTAAATACAGCCACGATACATTACCCAACAATGCCAGATTTATGTCTTTCTTTCTAAGGAAAGATCCAGATAATTTAGGCTCCCAAGATTTCAAGATGTGACTCTTTACAAGTGATGCTAACACACTCTCAATTATTTAAAAATATGAAAAAATGCAGTAAAAGATACTACAAACACAGACTGCATGTGCTGGGAGTTACAGGAACCAAACTGAATATACTGAATGTACTGAAACCAAAATCACAACTGGGTACCAATGCATTCAATTAGAGATGACTACCTTTAAGTTGGGATGATAGTGATGTCATTTAATTCACAGAAAAATATTTCTCACTTGCATCAGCATACTAATAAACATGAAAAAAAAAATACACTAGAGAAACCCAAGATGTGCTCTATTATTCTATTAGGAATATTCAACTTCAAAGTAGCAAATCTGTCTTTTGTTTCCACAGGTTTTACTAAATGTAAGGTACAAACCTATAAAAGCCAGGTTCGATGGGGCTTTGAGCAACCTGCTTTAGTGGCTGGAACCAGATGACCTGTAAGGTCCCTTCCAACCCAAACCATTCTAAGATTCTATGAAAAGTAATTTTTTTTGGTCTTTCAACTTCTCCTGGCATTTAATTGTTTTGTATTGCAGTAGGAAGCTAAGTTGGGCATCTATACTTTGCATTTAAACCCAAGCAGGTAGTTAAGTAGCACCACACTAAATATCAGAGAAGAAATCAAAAATTGGTAGAATACAGCTCCGCACATAACCCTTTCTACTCATGTTACTTTAGTGGTTTAGTAATCCAGGTTTCAAATTAATATGCACTCTATACACTTAGGCTAGATTAAAGTATTTTTTCAACAAATGATTTCACAAGTTGGCAGAAAATCCAGCTTCCCTTCAATGCCAGAAAAGCTGGTCTTGTGCTTAGAGCACTGTACCTGATTTTGGAGAACTAGTTTGGCTCTTTGTTCAACACACACCTGAGAAATCATTTAATTGTGTCCTTCATTACATGGGGGTTGTGGTTTTTCTCTCTTGCCTTGTGACACTGCTAAGTATTGGAATAGGGATTGACTCTTGTGGTGGGCTTGTGCAGTGTCATGAAGCTATGTGGGCATGCAACTCCTGATGGCATTTGCTGGACACTTATGTGCCTCCATGACCCTGGCCCACTGTACCTAACACCCAGGAGCCTCATCTCTCTTTGAGTTTTATCAAATACCTGCAAAGAATGGAAACTAAATATGAGGAGCTAGTGGAGGAAGGCACAACATACCTTAGTGCAATCATTCAGAAATTTAATTATAATAAACAAGCATTTAAAAAGCAGAAACATCGTAAAGTCATCTAATCTCTTTCCCCAGTTGAACTTTCAACCTGATAATGAAAGACACAGGGACATGAAACTGAGAAATACAAGGTAAGCTATGCTTTATTATTATAAAGAATATCATGCTAGCTCCTGAACAACAGATACATGAAATACTTGACAGGGAAGGAAAGCCTGTGGATCTTTACATCTCATCTATGCACTTTCAGTCCTAGGGCAACAAATAACAGCATGGGTAAGAAATGCTACAGGATGTACGTGCTGCTCTGTTTCATTTTAGAAATAGAAACCAGTAATCCAGCTAAGAGGAGGCACGTCTTTACAGATAATGCTGGGGACTCAAATGGAAAAAATCAGGTACAAGTGACATAGTACAGGGAACAAGCTGCAATTAGAAATATATAAAAACATGGGGCAGCAGTGGGTTAATGCACTTGCCTTTCAACCCTGCAGTATTAAACTGTGGTGCAGTAAAAGTTAGTGTGTACTTCTCCCGCTAACATCAGCTTGAAATCTGCCCAAGGATTTGAAGGGCAAAAGGGCACAGGACTGAGGCACATGGAAAGAGCTGCAGGAGAAGCCTGCCTCAAACGTCTCTGTGCTGCTCACGGCTCTAGCCAGCATTAACAGTTTTCCTTTCAGGGGAATCAGTTTTTGCACACACAAGAAACATGCAGGAGATTCACTAGGCTTTAAGCTCACACGGACGTTTAAAACCAACCAACAGCTAAACACTAATCCTACACCAGAGTATCAATGCTCAATAACCCCCGAGTCTTCCCTGCCTGTCCCTATGGAGAATGCAGAGAAAGCACCACTGCCGGCCAGCACACAGTTAACGTCTACAATTCCACATGGGAAAGCCTGGGTTTGATTTCCAGTTTGGGTCTGTCCCTCCCTAGGTTGCAGAGGGAGAGGAGAATGCTTTAACGCTACTCCACAGCAACCCCTTTGGGCAAAGTAAGCATGGACAGGGTCCAGCAGGAGAGGGGGGAGTCAGAAAGGTTGTGGCTGTGAAGAAATTGGTGTGACTCGGGGTGAAAGAGATTTTACTCACCGTATGAAACGGGAACTAGGAGAATGGCCAGAATGAAAGCAAAGCAAACTCTGATTTTTAGATTTTATTTTACCTGCTTCATGCATCAAATTACCGTTCTACCAAACCACCTACTTATTTGTCTTTAATGGCTAGCATGGAAATAGCTATCTTTTCTTGAGAGCACTGTAAACTGAATGACCCTCCTATAAAGAAACACTGGATTTATGGTGTTAAAAGGCAAAGTCCCAGAACCGTACTTCTGTTTACTTGAGAAGTATAAACCATTACCCGGAAAACAGAGAGGCCTTTTACAGAGACTGGAAAACAAATGGTTTAAAAGCATTAAGATCTACATATCTTTCCTTCCCATACATTCAAAGCCATCAATCATATATAATCCAGAACATACGAGGTGCAAAAGTGCTAAAAAGGGCCCATTAAAATACAAGTCTTTCCAGGTGTACCACCCAATCACTAGAACTAAACTCGGAGCAAAACCAGCTCCCATTTATACACACAATACCATTAGTGGCAATTTATCATGTCTTCTTAAAGTGATATATAGCATGTTATGAAATTGCTCATTAACTCTCCCAACAAAAGCTCAGCATGCCCCCATGTCCTCAAGTGACTGTAATTGGCATTTCAGAGACCTTGGCTTAGAATTCACTCTTATTTACAAAGCTCAGCTTCCATAATCAAGTTTTTAAGCTGCCTCTAGTAATATTGTTAACTTTGTATTTTTCAGCCAGTTTTCCTTATTATGCAATGCAACAGTTGCTTTTCAACCCCCACATAGTGTTTGAATTAGATTTCTTCTCTTTCCCATTCTTCTTTCAAGAAGACCTATAAAAACGTAAGGCCATGCAAGCTATGCCTTTACTGAAAATACAAAAATCCTTCATTAAAATAATGTTGCAATAAGTGTAGAGCCACAGAAGCCTGTTTTGTTTTATTTTGGGGTTTTTTATGGGAAAGACCAAGCATTCTCAAAAATTTCCAAGATCATGATCTTAATCAACCTATCTTGTAAGCATCCTTAGTCGCAAAGATCTGCATTTACAAAGCATTTCAGCACATGCTTAAAGTCCAGCATACGTTTAAGTCCTGCTGCCTCCAAAGGGACTTCTGTGCATGGCTGGCTAAGGGCCAAACTTCCAATTTCATGTATCAGCACACGAACAGCTTCACACCCATGTCTTGCAGATGACTTTCAGCCAAAGGCCTCGATATCCCTCCCGTGAGAAGACAAGTGTCACTGTCTTGCTCAGCTGGATGAGAAACAGACACATGGGGTTTGGCCAGCTTAGAGCCTCTCCCTGGTGCTGTGCCAGGGCCAGGAATGAAATCTTTGTGATGAAACTTTATCTACCCCAAAAGGCTCCTCATCCATGAATCAGTGCTGCCTCAATCAGGATACAAGTTCTGCTGTATTTGCTTTGCCTGCTCTGCACTGGGAAGCACAGGGTTGATGCTTACGGCAGCCACAAATGCGGCCCTGGAAAACAAAGTCCTTGAGGAAGAGCAACATGGCAGCTCAGCAGCTGAACCATTCCAGGTGATGCTAACAGAGGACCTAGTTCAGTTTTCTCTCCCTCACCCCACACCTAAGAAAAAACACTTGTTGTGGTTTAAACCCAGCAAGCACAAGGTGATATTCTCAGACTGGCCTAGAAGTCCTCATCTCTGATTTGCTTGATTACTGCCAGCTTCAGTCTCTACCCATCACTGCTATGCCTTGAAATGACAGCAAACCTTCTCTTTTTTTTTTTAACTTCAGCCCATTTCAGTCATTCTACGTATTTCTGATAGCAGATGGCAAGGTTCACTGTCACAGACAGAAATGCACAGAAATGTATTACAAGAGAGATGCTTGAATTGAGGGTGGAAAATGCAGCTCAGCAGGCAAAAGTCAGTGAGAAGGCAATTCCCTCGGAGAGTGTCTGTTGCTTTATGGGTTAATACAGGGGTCCTCAAACCATTTCATAATTGCATCACTTCTTAATAGAAGACTGTCTTGCTGACACCTTTCCATTTGCAGTTGTCTGGACCACCTGCCCTCCCCATTTGCAACTGCATTACATTCCCGTGACATCCTAGAAGAGCAATGCCTGGTTACTAATCTATTTTATTTTACCTAATGGCAATTTGTCAGAATGAAACAAGGAGAAAGGCCAGCTCCTCACTGCTCACAATTAGTTATAAAAGAACTATTTTTATGAATGAAGCTGAAAACTCTAGTTCTTGTAATTTATCTGACTCGTCGGTGCAGAGGGATCACTTGTCTATGACTGCACGGCAATGCCCATGTGGCACACTGCCCACTTCTGCTGTGACTGTTTATGGACAGCCACTCTGGGCATGCTACCTTGTGACATCCTAGAAAGCCTGGTGCATTAGGCATAGGAGTCCCTGTGGATGGCTTGGGAAAGATGGGACATAAATGACTGCAAATTAGAATAAGTTTTGCCAACAGGAGAATAGCCCCATTGTTGCCTCTTTAACTGTTCTAAGTCCAATTCTAAACTGATCTCTGATGTTGTTAAAAGATACAAAGATATCAAATCCACCCCCAATCGCTGAGTATTTTGAATAGCTCATTCACAAATTAATTGCAGTATGTCATCCTTTGTAGTTCACCGTCTATTGTTACTGCCAGGTGCACTGGCAAAGGCAGTATTTGCCTCATGCTTTAGGCAGCATTTCTCCCATTAGAGCACATTTTCCTCTAATGGAACTATTAAAAGATTTAGAAGGTAGGCTTAAACAAGATAGGAGCAACACTGTCCCAGGTATTCCGAAATACACTTGGTTGGTAATACAGGGATGTTTTTGTTACTGCTGACCCCTGGAGGGACTGTGCAATATCGAGTAATGGCTGGTCGATGCTGGCCAGGGCCAAGCACAGTGTAGTAAGTTGCGCCTCTTTGGAACAGCCACAGCACTTTTCAAGCATTCTATCACTTCATCAGGATCCTGTAGTTGTTTAGGAGTGAAGCTCCAGACCATGGGAGGTGAGAAGTTCTCTAGATACCTGCACATGCTGTGACACCCATGACATACTCTCATGGAGCCTGGGTCATATTCCTAAAATGTTTGTTAACCTTAAACAAAATGGAAGCAATATTCCTGAGAAATACTAATAGAAACATTTTCACTACCCAAGGATGCTCAAGATACTGAGAAGTTACTGTAACGAGGGAGAAAACATCACAGAAGAAGGTAGTGAAGGTGCCATTCTGTATTTCCTCCACAAAAAAACTCTCAGAGGAAGAAGTATAATCATTAATTGTTTCCATGAGATAGTACCTGAAGTACAGCAATAGCTTCAGGATAGAGCCCAAACACCAGACTAAGTTCATGGTCAGTGTTTTAATGACAGATCTCCCAGACAAAACATCACTAATCACTACCGAGCACCGCAAACTGCAAAAGCCAACACCGATCTTGAACGTGTACAGCAAAAAAGGAAGAGCATGGTGCAGATCAGATAAACTAGTATCGAGAACAGATGAATCAGTAGCATGACCTGCAACTGTTAACAGATATAAATCCCTTCTAATATGCTCTGGTCAATCTGTTATTATCACAAACCCCTTGTGCCCCACATTGGGCACCAAAAAAGGGCTGTCGCAGTTTAACACCAGCTGGCAACTAAACCCTACAAAGCCCCTCAGTCACTCCCAGGAGGGAGAGAATCAGAAGAGTACGAGTGAGAAAACTCATGGGTTGAAATAAAGACAGTTTAATAGGAAAAGCAAAAGCTGCACACAACAAGGAAGTCATTCACCATTTCCCATGGTCAGGCAGGTGTTCAGCCATCTCTAGGACAGCAGAGCTCCATCACACATAATGGTTATTTGGGAAGCCAAACACCATCACTCCAAACGTCCCCCCTTCCTTCCTCTTCCCCCAGGTTTACATGCTGGGCATGATGCCATATGGTGTGGGATATCCCTGGCTCAGTTGGGGTCAGCTGTCCTGGCTGTCCCCCTCCCAACTCCTTGTGCACCCCTAGCCCCGCCACTGGTGGGTTGGGGTGAGGAGCAGAAAAGGCTTTGACTCTGTGCTCAGCAGTGACAAAACCACCCCTGTGTTACCAGCACTGTTTTCACCACAAATCCAAAACACAGCCCCACACCAGCTCCTATGGAGAAAATTAACTCTATCCCAGCCAAAACCAGCACACATGCATCAACTAGTTAACAACTCGGTGTACCCATAGGATAAGAAATTAGAACAGACATAATATTGAAGGTAGAAAAAAATCATAGAAATATACTAAGAACTCAGTTCAGTCACTGCTTCTGACTTTTCACTCCCTTTTTGCTCCTGTGACCTGCCTGACAGTGCAGCGTGTCTTCAGGAAACACACACACTTCCTCGGGCAACCAGAACAAAGGGGTTCACCCAGCAGCGTGACACCCAGCAGCCCGCAGGACAGGTAAGTCTTAACGCGGTTGTAGAATTCGGAAATACCAGTTTTATTGTGTCCAGGGAAGTTAGCACTTTTCCGTACAGCTCTTGAGATTGTTTTTGGATGGTTCTCAAAGCAATTCCATTGCTGCCATAATAACACATCTTTCAACAGAAAGTTTCCTTGCCAGTACTAAGTATGAGGACAGGAAACTAATGACTTGCTGGACATTTGGTTCTGGCACACATCTTCCAAAGGAACACACTCAAGGTTCTTGAAAATATTTTACTTCCGAATTATTATCCAAAACGATTTGCCACCCTAAGGCTCAGTGATAAATATGAACCCAGTACCTCACCCTGCTCAAGACCTTTCTAAGTAACTTAAAGTCTTCAAGCTAACCTTGCCTCATGCTGAGAATCAGAAGAGCAGCTCTTTAAAATACATCCCAAGCTACTGTGGAACAGTGGGTTTTGAGTGTTTATGTGTCTTAAAAAGTGGTAAAACACATGCTGAACTGGTCTCAAGACCTTCAGAACAGCACTTACTGTGTAGGTTTGCCAGAAAAAGTCAAGTGTGCTGGTGTGCTAGTCAACGTCCTTCCTTGCCCAGTTAATGAGCATTCCTGTAGCTGCTCTTTTTCCTTCTGTCACATCCACATCAGTCAGTGGAACAAAAATATGAATATAAAATATTTAATATATTTA
>NW_009941709.1:0-568 GCF_000696875.1 Nestor notabilis | reverse complement strand
TGAGTGTCGTAGCTGGTAACGGTCTTCGCTTACTTAGCGTGGAATAAAAGATACCTCATAAGTTCGGGGTGAATTAGTCATAGCGCTGGGTAATGGGGTGATATCAATGTCCTTGTGATCCACAACAGTTTTCAAGGTAAAGTTCTGCAGAATGGATGTTAGAAATATGAACAGCTCCATCCGGGCCAGGTCTCAAGGTAAAGTTCTGCAGAATGGATGTTAGAAATATGAACAGCTCCATCCGGGCCAGACCTTCTCCTGCACAGATGCGTTTTCCTGCAAGTGGAATATAATAAAAAGTGAGGGGAGATGGGGTATTTTTAACCACTCTTCCATGACAGTTCGGACTTCTCAGAATGGACATGCAGCATTTTGGGTAAATAAATTAAACTAGGGGCTAAGTGTAAAGAACAATGGAAGTGCTCAGTGGGCAAAGGCAGTTCAAAGGCTTTGGTTTCTCATGTTCTGCTTGGAGAGAGAGTTGTGTGGAGTCCATAAAATGATGAGCACTAAAATCTTCAAATAGGTTCTATGAAAGCATAGTCTAGGATCTGAAATGAAAGGAGAT